>NW_027667887.1:0-107000 GCF_963924665.1 Micromys minutus | reverse complement strand
AAAGACAGAAATTCTATTTGTTTTCGGGGAAAAAACAGAAATTCGAATTATTTAGAGGAAAAAAGCAGAAATTCTTCTTATTTTGGAGCAAAAATGAAAAAATTTTACTTTTTTATGGCAAAAAGGTATGCATTCTTCTTATTTTCAGACAAAAAGGCAGAAATTCCCCGTATTTTGGAGCAAAATTGCAGAAATTACTCTAATTGTGGGGCAAAAAGGCAGAAATTCCTTATATGTTGGGGCAAAAAGACAGAAATTCTCCTTATTTTGTGGCAAAACTCAGAAATTTCACTTATTTTGGGACAAAATTGCAGAAATTTCAGTTATTTCAGAAAAAAAAAGCAGAAATTTTCTTATTTTGGGGCAAAAAGGCAGAAAATTCCCATATTTTGGGGCAAAAAAGCAGAAATTCCCCTTATTTTGGGGTAAAAATCTGAAATTCCCTTATTTGGGGGCAAAAAAGCAGAAATTTCACTTATTTAAGCAAAAAAAGTTAGAAATTTTCCTTATTTTGGAGCAAAAAGACAGAAATTCCTTTTGTTTTAGAGGAAAAAGACAGAAATTCCACTTATTTAGAAGCAAAAAAGCAGAAATTCCCCTTATTTTGAGGTAAAAAGTCTGAAATTCCCCTTATTTTGGGGCAAAAAGGCAGAAATTTCCTTTATTTTGAGGCAAAATTGCAGAAATTTCACTTATTTCAGGGTAATAAGTCAGAAATTTTCCTTATTTTGGGGCAAAAAAGACAGAAATTTTCTTTGTTTTGGGGGAAAAAGACAGAAATTCCACTTATTTAGAGGCAAATGCAGAAATTCCCCTTATTTTGGAGCAAAAATGAAGAAATTTCCCTTTTTTATGGCAAAAAGGTATGCATTCTTCTTATTTTCGGACAAAAAGGCAGAAATTCCCCGTATTTTGCAGCAAAATTGCAGAAATTCCCCTAATTGTGGGGCAAAAAGGCAGAAATTCCCTATATGTTGGGGCAAAAGGACAGAAATTCTCCTTATTTTGTGGCAAGACTCAGAAATACCACTTATTTTGAGGCAAAATTCCAGAAATTTCCCTTATTTTGTGGAAAAATTGCAGAAATTTCACTTATTTTGGGCAAAATTGCAGAAATTTCACTTATTTCAGAAAAAAAGCAGAATTTTTTTTATTTTGGGGCAAAAAGGCAGAAATTTCTTTTATTTTGGTACAAAATTGAAGAAATTTTTCTTATTTTGGGGCAAAAACGCAGAAATTTCCCATATTTTGGGGCAAAACTGCAGAAATTTCCCTTTTTTTGACGTAAAAGGCTGAAATTCCCCTTATTTGGGGGCAAAAAGGGAGAAATTTTTCTTATTTTGAGGCAAAATTGCAGCAATTTCACTTATTTCAGGGTAATAAGTCAGAAATTTTCCTTATCTTGGGGCAAAAAATACAGAAATTCCCTTTGTTTTGGGGGAAAAAGACAGAAATTCCACTTATTTTGGGGCAAAATTCCAGAAATTTCACTTATTTTGGGGCAAAATTGTAGAAATTTCACTTATTTTGGGGCAAAATATCAGAAATTTCACTTATTTCATGGAAAAAAAACAGAAATTTTCTTATTTTGGCGCAAAAGGCAGAAATTTCCCATTATTTGGGGCAAAAATGCAGAAATTCCTTTTATTTTGAGGTAAAAATGCTGAAATTCCCCTTATTTGGGGGCAAAAAGGCAGAAATTTCCCTTTGTTTTCGGGGAGAAAAAGAGAAATTCCACTAATTTAGAGGCAAAAAAGCAGAAATTCCTCTTATTTTGGAGAAAAAATGAAGAAATTTCCCTTTTTATGGCAAAAAGGTATGCATTCTTCTTATTTTCGGGAAAAAAGGCAGAAATTCCTCGTATTATAGAGCAAAATTGAAGAAATTCTCCTAATTGTGGGGCAAAAAGGCAGAAATTCCCTATATGTTGGGGCAAAAAGGCAGAAATTCTCTTTATTTTGGGGCAAAACTCAGAAATTCCACTTATTTTGGGGCAAAATAGAAATTTTCATTATTTTGGGGCAAAAAGGCAGAAATTCCTAATATTTTGTGGCAAAAATGCAGAATTTCCCCTTATTTCGAGGTAAAAAGGCTAAAATTCCTTTTATTTGGGGGCAAAAATCCAGAAATTTTTCCTTATTTCGGGGCAAAATTGCAGAAATTTCACTTATTTCAGGGTAATAATCAGAAATATTCCTTATTTTGGGGCAAAAAGACAGAAATTCCCTTTGTTTTGGGGGAAAAAGACAGAAATTCTACTTATTCAGAAGCAAAAAAGCAGAAATTCCCCTTATTTTGGAGCAAAAATGAAGAAATTTCCCTTTTTTAATAGCAAAAAGTTATGCATTCTTCTTATTTTCCAGCAAAAAGGCAGAAATTTTCCGTATTTTGGAGCAAAATTGCAGAAATTCCCCTAATTGTGGGGCAAAAAGGCAGAAATTCCCTATATGTTGGGGCAAAAAGACAGAAATTCTCCTTATTTTGGGGCAAAACTCAGAAATTCCACTTATTTTGGGGCAAAATTCCAGAAATTTCCTTTATTTTGGGGCAAAATTGCAGAAATTTCACTTATTTTGGGGCAAAATTGTAGTAATTTCACTTATTTCTGAAAAAAAATCAGAAATTTTCTTATTTTGGGGCAAAAAAGCAGAAATTTCTTTTATCTTGGTACAAAATTGCAGAAATTTTTTTATTTTGGGGCAAAAAGTCAGAAATTTTCGATATTTTGGGGCAAAAATGCAGAAATTCCCATTATCTTGAGGTAAAAAGGCTGAAATTCCTCTTATTTGGGGGCAAAAAGGCAGAAATTTCCCTTATTTTGAAGGAAAATTTCAGAAATTTCACTTACTTCAGATTAATAAGTCAGAAATTTTCCTTATTTTGGGGCAAAAAAGACAGAAATTTCCTTTGTTTTTAGGGGAAAAAGACAGAAATTCCACATTTTTGGAGGCAAAAAAGCAGAAATTTCTATTATTTTGGAGCAAAAATGAAGAAATTTCCCGTTTTTTGTGGCAAAAGGTATACATTCCCCTTATTTTCAGGCTAAAAAGCAGAAATTCCCTTTATTTTGGAGCAAAATTGCAGAAATTCCCCTAATTGTGGGGCAAAAAGGCAGAAATTCCCTATATGTTAGCGCAAAAAGACAACAATTCTCCTTATTTTGGGGCAAAACTCTGAAATTCCACTTATTTTGGGGCAAAATTCCAGAAATTTCCCTTATTTTGGGTCAAAATTGCAGAAATTTTCACTTATTTTGGGGCAAAATTGCAGAAATTTCACTAATTTTGGGGCAAAATTGCAGAAATTTCACTTATTTCAGGGAAAATAGGCAGAAATTTTCCTTATTTTTGGGCAAAATGCAGAAATTCCTAATATTTTGTGACAAAAATGCAGAAATTCCCCTTATTTTGAGGTAGAAAGGCTGAAATTCCCCTTATTTGGGGGCAAAAAGGCAGAAATTTCTATTATTTTGGGGAAAATTGAGAAATTTCACTTATTTCAGGGTAATAAGTCAGAAATTTTCCTTATTTTGGGGCAAAAAAGACAGAAATTCTCTTTGTTTTGGGGGAATAAGACAAAAATTCCACTTATTTAGAGGCAAAAAAGCAGCAATTCCCCTTATTTTGGAGCAAAATTGCAGAAATTTCCCTTTTTTATGGCAAAAAGTTATGCATTCTATTTATTTTCGGGCAAAAGGCAGAAATTCCTCGTATTTTGGAGCAAAATTGCAGAAATTCCCCTAATTTTGGGGCAAAAAGGCAGAAATTCCCTAAATGTTGGGGCAAAAAGACAGAAAGTCTCCTTATTTAAGGGCAAAACTCAGAATTTCCACTTATTTTGGGGCATAATTCCAGAAATTTCCCTTATTTTGGGGCAAAATTGCAGAAATTTCACTTATTTTGGGGCAAAATATCAGAAATTTCACTTATTTCATGGAAAAAAACAGAAATTTTCTTATTTTGGCGCAAAAGGCAGAAATTTCCCATTATTTGGGGCAAAAATGCAGAAATTCCTTTTATTTTGAGGTAAAAAGGCTGAAATTCCCCTTATTTGGGGGCAAAAAGGCAGAAATTTCCCTTTGTTTTCGGGGAGAAAAAGAGAAATTCCACTAATTTAGAGGCAAAAAAGCAGAAATTCCTCTTATTTTGGAGCAAAAATGAAGAAATTTCCCTTTTTATGGCAAAAAGGTATGCATTCTTCTTATTTTCGGGAAAAAAGGCAGAAATTCCTCGTATTATAGAGCAAAATTGCAGAAATTCTCCTAATTGTGGGGCAAAAAGGCAGAAATTCCCTATATGTTGGGGCAAAAAGGCAGAAATTCTCTTTATTTTGGGGCAAAACTCAGAAATTCCACTTATTTTGGGGCAAAATAGAAATTTTCATTATTTTGGGGCAAAAAGGCAGAAATTCCTAATATTTTGTGGCAAAAATGCAGAATTTCCCCTTATTTCGAGGTAAAAAGGCTAAAATTCCTTTTATTTGGGGGCAAAAATCCAGAAATTTTTCCTTATTTCGGGGCAAAATTGCAGAAATTTCACTTATTTCAGGGTAATAATCAGAAATATTCCTTATTTTGGGGCAAAAAGACAGAAATTCCCTTTGTTTTGGGGGAAAAAGACAGAAATTCTACTTATTCAGAAGCAAAAAAGCAGAAATTCCCCTTATTTTGGAGCAAAAATGAAGAAATTTCCCTTTTTTAATAGCAAAAAGTTATGCATTCTTCTTATTTTCCAGCAAAAAGGCAGAAATTTTCCGTATTTTGGAGCAAAATTGCAGAAATTCCCCTAATTGTGGGGCAAAAAGGCAGAAATTCCCTATATGTTGGGGCAAAAGACAGAAATTCTCCTTATTTTGGGGCAAAACTCAGAAATTCCACTTATTTTGGGGCAAAATTCCAGAAATTTCCTTTATTTTGGGGCAAAATTGCAGAAATTTCACTTATTTTGGGGCAAAATTGTAGTAATTTCACTTATTTCTGAAAAAAAAGCAGAAATTTTCTTATTTTGGGGCAAAAAAGCAGAAATTTCTTTTATCTTGGTACAAAATTGCAGAAATTTTTTTATTTTGGGGCAAAAAGTCAGAAATTTTCGATATTTTGGGGCAAAAATGCAGAAATTCCCATTATCTTGAGGTAAAAAGGCTGAAATTCCTCTTATTTGGGGGCAAAAAGGCAGAAATTTCCCTTATTTTGAAGGAAAATTTCAGAAATTTCACTTACTTCAGATTAATAAGTCAGAAATTTTCCTTATTTTGGGGCAAAAAAGACAGAAATTTCCTTTGTTTTTAGGGGAAAAAGACAGAAATTCCACATTTTTGGAGGCAAAAAAGCAGAAATTTCTATTATTTTGGAGCAAAAATGAAGAAATTTCCCGTTTTTTGTGGCAAAAGGTATACATTCCCCTTATTTTCAGGCTAAAAAGCAGAAATTCCCTTTATTTTGGAGCAAAATTGCAGAAATTCCCCTAATTGTGGGGCAAAAAGGCAGAAATTCCCTATATGTTAGCGCAAAAAGACAACAATTCTCCTTATTTTGGGGCAAAACTCTGAAATTCCACTTATTTTGGGGCAAAATTCCAGAAATTTCCCTTATTTTTGGTCAAAATTGCAGAAATTTTCACTTATTTTGGGGCAAAATTGCAGAAATTTCACTAATTTTGGGGCAAAATTGCAGAAATTTCACTTATTTCAGGGAAAATAGGCAGAAATTTTCCTTATTTTTGGGCAAAATGCAGAAATTCCTAATATTTTGTGACAAAAATGCAGAAATTCCCCTTATTTTGAGGTAGAAAGTCTGAAATTCCCCTTATTTGGGGGCAAAAAGGCAGAAATTTCTATTATTTTGGGGAAAATTGAGAAATTTCACTTATTTCAGGGTAATAAGTCAGAAATTTTCCTTATTTTGGGGCAAAAAAGACAGAAATTCTCTTTGTTTTGGGGGAATAAGACAAAAATTCCACTTATTTAGAGGCAAAAAAGCAGCAATTCCCCTTATTTTGGAGCAAAATTGCAGAAATTTCCCTTTTTTATGGCAAAAAGTTATGCATTCTATTTATTTTCGGGCAAAAGGCAGAAATTCCTCGTATTTTGGAGCAAAATTGCAGAAATTCCCCTAATTTTGGGGCAAAAAGGCAGAAATTCCCTAAATGTTGGGGCAAAAAGACAGAAAGTCTCCTTATTTAAGGGCAAAACTCAGAATTTCCACTTATTTTGGGGCATAATTCCAGAAATTTCCCTTATTTTGGGGCAAAATTGCAGAAATTTCACTTATTTTGGGGCAAAATATCAGAAATTTCACTTATTTCATGGAAAAAAAACAGAAATTTTCTTATTTTGGCGCAAAAGGCAGAAATTTCCCATTATTTGGGGCAAAAATGCAGAAATTCCTTTTATTTTGAGGTAAAAATGCTGAAATTCCCCTTATTTGGGGGCAAAAAGGCAGAAATTTCCCTTTGTTTTCGGGGAGAAAAAGAGAAATTCCACTAATTTAGAGGCAAAAAAGCAGAAATTCCTCTTATTTTGGAGAAAAAATGAAGAAATTTCCCTTTTTATGGCAAAAAGGTATGCATTCTTCTTATTTTCGGGAAAAAAGGCAGAAATTCCTCGTATTATAGAGCAAAATTGCAGAAATTCTCCTAATTGTGGGGCAAAAAGGCAGAAATTCCCTATATGTTGGGGCAAAAAGGCAGAAATTCTCTTTATTTTGGGGCAAAACTCAGAAATTCCACTTATTTTGGGGCAAAATAGAAATTTTCATTATTTTGGGGCAAAAAGGCAGAAATTCCTAATATTTTGTTGCAAAAATGCAGAATTTCCCCTTATTTCGAGGTAAAAAGGCTAAAATTCCTTTTATTTGGGGGCAAAAATCCAGAAATTTTTCCTTATTTCGGGGCAAAATTGCAGAAATTTCACTTATTTCAGGGTAATAATCAGAAATATTCCTTATTTTGGGGCAAAAAGACAGAAATTCCCTTTGTTTTGGGGGAAAAAGACAGAAATTCTACTTATTCAGAAGCAAAAAAGCAGAAATTCCCCTTATTTTGGAGCAAAAATGAAGAAATTTCCCTTTTTATAGCAAAAAGTTATGCATTCTTCTTATTTTCCAGCAAAAAGGCAGAAATTTTCCGTATTTTGGAGCAAAATTGCAGAAATTCCCCTAATTGTGGGGCAAAAAGGCAGAAATTCCCTATATGTTGGGGCAAAAAGACAGAAATTCTCCTTATTTTGGGGCAAAACTCAGAAATTCCACTTATTTTGGGGCAAAATTCCAGAAATTTCCTTTATTTTGGGGCAAAATTGCAGAAATTTCACTTATTTTGGGGCAAAATTGTAGAAATTTCACTTATTTCAGAAAAAAAAGCAGAAATTTTCTTATTTTGGGGCAAAAAAGCAGAAATTTCTTTTATCTTGGTACAAAATTGCAGAAATTTTTTATTTTGGGGCAAAAAGTCAGAAATTTCCAATATTTTGGGGCAAAAATGCAGAAATTCCCATTATCTTGAGGTAAAAAGGCTATAATTCCTCTTATTTGGGGGCAAAAAGGCAGAAATTTCCCTTATTTTGAAGGAAAATTTCAGAAATTTCACTTACTTCAGGGTAATAAGTCAGAAATTTTCCTTATTTTGGGGCAAAAAAGACAGAAATTTCCTTTGTTTTTAGGGGAAAAAGACAGAAATTTCACATTTTTGGAGGCAAAAAAGCAGAAATTTCTATTATTTTGGAGCAAAAATGAAGAAATTTCCCTTTTTTTGTGGCAAAAGGTATACATTCCCCTTATTTTCAGGCTAAAAAGCAGAAATTCCCTTTATTTTGGAGCAAAATTGCAGAAATTCCCCTAATTGTGGGGCAAAAAGGCAGAAATTCCCTATATGTTAGCGCAAAAAGACAACAATTCTCCTTATTTTGGGGCAAAACTCTGAAATTCCACTTATTTTGGGGCAAAATTCCAGAAATTTCTCTTATTTTGGGTCAAAATTGCAGAAATTTTCACTTATTTTGGGGCAAAATTGCAGAAATTTCACTAATTTTGGGGCAAAATTGCAGAAATTTCACTTATTTCAGGGAAAATAGGCAGAAATTTTCCTTATTTTTGGGCAAAATGCAGAAATTCCTAATATTTTGTGACAAAAATGCAGAAATTCCCCTTATTTTGAGGTAGAAAGGCTGAAATTCCCCTTATTTGGGGGAAAAAGGCAGAAATTCCCTATATGTTGGGGCAAAAAAGCAGAAATTCTCTTTATTTTGGGGCAAAACTCAGAAATTCCACTTATTTTAGGACAAAATAGAAATTTTCATTATTTTGGGGCAAAAAGGCAGAAATTCCTAATATTTTGTTGCAAAAATGCAGAAATTCCCCTTATTTCGAGGTAAAAAGGCTAAAATTCCTTTTATTTGGGGGCAAAAAAGCAGAAATTTTTTCTTATTTCGGGGCAAAATTGCAGAAATTTCACTCATTTCAGGGTAATAATCAGAAATATTCCTTATTTTGGGGCAAAAAGACAGAAATTCCCTTTGTTTTGGGGGAAAAAGACAGAAATTCTACTTATTCAGAAGCAAAAAAGCAGAAATTCCCCTTATTTTGGAGCAAAAATGAAGAAATTTCACTTTTTTATAGCAAAAAGTTATGCATTCTTCTTATTTTCCAGCAAAAAGGCAGAAATTTTCCGTATTTTGGAGCAAAATTGCAGAAATTCCCCTAATTGTGGGGCAAAAAGGCAAAAATTCCCTATATGATGGGGCAAAAAGACAGAAATTCTCCTTATTTTGGGGCAAAACTCAGAAATTCCACTTATTTTGGGGCAAAATTCCAGAAATTTCCTTTATTTTGGGGCAAAATTGCAGAAATTTCACTTATTTTGGGGCAAAATTGTAGTAATTTCACTTATTTCTGAAAAAAAAGCAGAAATTTTATTATTTTGGGGCAAAAAAGCAGAAATTTCTTTTATCTTGGTACAAAATTGCAGAAATTTTTTTATTTTGGGGCAAAAAGTTAGAAATTTTCGATATTTTGGGGCAAAAATGCAGAAATTCCCATTATCTTGAGGTAATAAGGCTGAAATTCCTCTTATTTGGGGGCAAAAAGGCAGAAATTTCCCTTATTTTGAAGGAAAATTTCAGAAATTTCACTTACTTCAGGGTAATAAGTCAGAAATTTTCCTTATTTTGGGGCAAAAAAGACAGAAATTTCCTTTGTTTTTAGGGGAAAAAGACAGAAATTCCACATTTTTGGAGGCAAAAAAGCAGAAATTTCTATTATTTTGGAGCAAAAATGAAGAAATTTCCCTTTTTTTGTGGCAAAAGGTATACATTCCCCTTATTTTCAGGCTAAAAAGCAGAAATTCCCTTTATTTTGGAGCAAAATTGCAGAAATTCCCCTAATTGTGGGGCAAAAAGGCAGAAATTCCCTATATGTTAGCGCAAAAAGACAACAATTCTCCTTATTTTGGGGCAAAACTCTGAAATTCCACTTACTTTGGGGCAAAATTCCAGAAATTTCCCTTATTTTGGGTCAAAATTGCAGAAATTTTCACTTATTTTGGGGCAAAATTGCAGAAATTTCACTAATTTTGGGGCAAAATTGCAGAAATTTCACTTATTTCAGGGAAAATAGGCAGAAATTTTCCTTATTTTTGGGCAAAATGCAGAAATTCCTAATATTTTGTGACAAAAATGCAGAAATTCCCCTTATTTTGAGGTAGAAAGGCTGAAATTCCCCTTATTTGGGGGCAAAAAGGCAGAAATTTCTATTATTTTGGGGAAAATTGAGAAATTTCACTTATTTCAGCGTAATAAGTCAGAAATTTTCCTTATTTTGGGGCAAAAAAGACAGAAATTCTCTTTGTTTTGGGGGAATAAGACAGAAATTCCACTTATTTAGAGGCAAAAAAGCAGCAATTCCTCTTATTTTGGAGCAAAATTGCAGAAATTTCACTTTTTTATGGCAAAAAGGTATGCATTCTTCTTATTTTCGGGCAAAAGGCAGAAATTCCTCGTATTTTGGAGCAAAATTGCAGAAATTCCCCTAATTTTGGGGCAAAAAGGCAGAAATTCCCTAAATGTTGGGGCAAAAAGACAGACAGTCTCCTTATTTTGGGGCAAATCTCAGAATTTCCACTTATTTTGGGGCAAAATTCCAGAAATTTCTCTTATTTTGGGGCAAAATTGCAGAAATTTCACTTATTTTGGGGAAAAATATCAGAAATTTCAATTATTTCATGGAAAAAAGCAGAAATTATCTTATTTTGGCGCAAAAGGCAGAAATTTCCCATTATTTGGGGCAAAAATGCAGAAATTCCTTTTATTTTGAGGTAAAAAGGCTGAAATTCCCCTTATTTGGGGGCAAAAAGGCAGAAATTTCCCTTATTTTGGGGCAAAATTGCAGAAATTTCACTTATTTCAGGGAAATAAGTCAGAAATTTTCCTTATTTTGGGGCAAAAAAGACAGAAATTCCCTTTGTTTTGGGGGAAAAGGACAGAAATTCCACTTATTTTCAGGCAAAAAAGCAGAAATTCCCCATATTTTGGAGCAAAAATGAAGAAATTTCCCTTTTTTATGGCAAAAAGTTATGCATTCTTTTTATTTTCGGGCAAAAAGGCAGAAATTCCCCGTATTTTGGAGCAAAATTTCAGAAATTCCCCTAATTGTGGGGCAAAAAGGCAGAAATTCCCTATATGTTGGGGCAAAAAGACAGAAATTCTCCTTATTTTGGAGGAAAACTCAGAAATTCCACTTATTTTGGGGCAAAATTCCAGAAATTTCCCTTATTTTGGGGAAAAATTGCAGAAATTTCACTTATTTTGCGGCGAAATTGCAGAAATTTCACTTATTTCAGGGAAAAAATTCAGAAATTTTCTTATTTTGAGACAAAAAGGCAGAAATTTCTTTTATTTTGGTACAAAATTGCCGAAATTTTTCTTATTTTGGGCAAAAAGGCAGAAATTTCCCATATTTTGGGGCAAAAATGCAAAAATTCCTTTTATTTTGAGGTAAAAATGCTGAAATACCTCTTATTTGGGGGCAAAAAGTAAGAAATTCCCATTATTTTGGTGCCAAAAGCAGACATTTCTCTTATTTTCGGGAAAAATTTTAGGAATTTAACTTATTTCAGGGCAAAAAGTCAGAAATTTTCCTTATTTTGGGGCAGAAAGGCAGAAATTCCTAATATTTTGTGGCAAAAATGCAGGAATTCCCCTTATTTTGAGGTAAAAAGGCTGAAATTCCCCTTATTTGGGGGCAAAAAGGCAGAAATTTCCCTTATTTTGTGGCAAAATTGCAGAAATTTCACTTACTTCAAAGTAATAAGTCAGAAATTTTCCTTATTTTGGGGTAAAAAAGACAGAAATTCCCTTTGTTTTTGGGGAGAAAAAGAGAAATTCCACTAATTTAGAGGCAAAAAAGCAGAAATTTCTCTTATTTTGGAGCAAAAATGAAGAAATTTCCCTTTTTATAGCAAAAAGGTATGCATTCTTCTTATTTTCGGGCAAAAAGGCAGAAATTCCTCGTATTATAGAGCAAAATTTCAGAAATTCTCCTAATTGTGGGGCAAAAAGGCAGAAATTCCCTATATGTTGGGGCAAAAAGGCAGAAATTCTCTTTATTTTGGGGCAAAACTCAGAAATTCCACTTATTTTGGGGCAAAATAGAAATTTTCATTATTTTGGGGCAAAAAGGCAGAAATTCCTAATATTTTGTGGCAAAAATGCAGAAATTCCACTTATTTCGAGGTAAAAAGGCTAAAATTCCTTTTATTTGGGGGCAAAAAAGCAGAAATTTTTTCTTATTTTGGGGCAAAATTGAAGAAATTTCACTTATTTTAGGGTAATAATCAGAAATATTCCTTATTTTGGGGCAAAAAGACAGAAATTCCCTTTGTTTTGGGGGAAAAAGACAGAAATTCTACTTATTTAGAAGCAAAAAAGCAGAAATTCCCGTTATTTTGGAACAAAAATGACGAAATTTCCCTTTTTTATAGCAAAAAGTTATGCATTCTTCTTATTTTCCAGCAAAAAGGCAGAAATTTTCCGTATTTTGGAGCAAAATTGCAGAAATTCCCCTAATTATGGGGCAAAAAGGCAGAAATTCTCCTTATTTTGGGGCAAAACTCAGAAATTCCACTTATTTTGGGGCAAAATTCCTGAAATTTCCTTTATTTTGGTGCAAAATTGCAGAAATTTCACTTATTTTGGGGCAAATATGCTGAAATTTCACTTATTTCAGGGAAAAAATGCAGAAATTTTCTTATTTTGAGACAAAAAGGCAGAAATTTCTTTTATTTTGGTACAAAATTGCAG
This sequence comes from Micromys minutus, assembly GCF_963924665.1. Classification (NCBI taxonomy): domain Eukaryota; kingdom Metazoa; phylum Chordata; class Mammalia; order Rodentia; family Muridae; genus Micromys; species Micromys minutus. Next base: position 94,712 of record NW_027667887.1, on the reverse strand, counting down.
AAATTTTTCTTATTTTGGGCAAAAAGGCAGAAATTTCCCATATTTTGGGGCAAAAATGCAAAAATTCCTTTTATTTTGAGGTAAAAATGCTGAAATACCTCTTATTTGGGGGCAAAAAGTAAGAAATTCCCATTATTTTGGTGCCAAAAGCAGACATTTCTCTTATTTTCGGGAAAAATTTTAGGAATTTAACTTATTTCAGGGCAAAAAGTCAGAAATTTTCCTTATTTTGGGGCAGAAAGGCAGAAATTCCTAATATTTTGTGGCAAAAATGCAGGAATTCCCCATATTTTGAGGTAAAAAGGCTGAAATTCCCCTTATTTGGGGGCAAAAAGGCAGAAATTTCCCTTATTTTGGGGCAAAATTGCAGAAATTTCACTTACTTCAAAGTAATAAGTGGGAAATTTTCCTTATTTTGGGGTAAAAAAGACAGAAATTCCCTTTGTTTTCGGGGAGAAAAAGAGAAATTCCACTAATTTAGAGGCAAAAAAGCAGAAATTCCTCTTATTTTGGAGCAAAAATGAAGAAATTTCCCTTTTTATGGCAAAAAGGTATGCATTCTTCTTATTTTCGGGCAAAAAGGCAGAAATTCCTCGTATTATAGAGCAAAATTTCAGAAATTTCCTAATTGTGGGGCAAAAAGGCAGAAATTCCCTATATGTTGGGGCAAAAAGGCAGAAATTCTCTTTATTTTGGGGCAAAACTCAGAAATTCCACTTATTTTGGGGCAAAATAGAAATTTTCATTATTTTGGGGCTAAAAGGCAGAAATTCCTAATATTTTGTGGCAAAAATGCAGAATTTCCCCTTATTTCGAGGTAAAAAGGCTAAAATTCCTTTTATTTGGGGGCAAAAAACCAGAAATTTTTTCTTATTTCGGGGCAAAATTGCAGAAATTTTACTTATTTCAGGGTAATAATCATAAATATTCCTTATTTTGGGGCAAAAAGACAGAAATTCCCTTTGTTTTGGGGGAAAAAGACAGAAATTCTACTTATTCAGAAGCAAAAAAGCAGAAATTCCCCTTATTTTGGAGCAAAAATGAAGAAATTTCCCTTTTTATAGCAAAAAGTTATGCATTCTTCTTATTTTCCAGCAAAAAGGCAGAAATTTTCCGTATTTTGGAGCAAAATTTCAGAAATTCCCCTAATTATGGGGCAAAAAGGCAGAAATTCTCTATATGTTGGGGCAAAAAGACAGAAAATCTCCTTATTTTGGGGCAAAACTCCGAAATTCCACTTATTTTGGGGCAAAATTCCAGAAATTTCCTTTATTTTGGGGCAAAATTGCAGAAATTTCACTTATTTTGGGGCAAAATTGTAGAAATTTCACTTATTTCAGGGAAATAAGTCAGAAATTTTCCTTATTTTGGGGCAAAAAAGACAGAAATTCCCTTTGTTTTGGGGGAAAAGGACAGAAATTCCACTTATTTTCAGGCAAAAAAGCAGAAATTCCCCATATTTTGGAGCAAAAATGAAGAAATTTCCCTTTTTTATGGCAAAAAGTTATGCATTCTTTTTATTTTCGGGCAAAAAGGCAGAAATTCCCCGTATTTTGGAGCAAAATTTCAGAAATTCCCCTAATTGTGGGGCAAAAAGGCAGAAATTCCCTATATGTTGGGGCAAAAAGACAGAAATTCTCCTTATTTTGGAGGAAAACTCAGAAATTCCACTTATTTTGGGGCAAAATTCCAGAAATTTCCCTTATTTTGGGGAAAAATTGCAGAAATTTCACTTATTTTGCGGCGAAATTGCAGAAATTTCACTTATTTCAGGGAAAAAATTCAGAAATTTTCTTATTTTGAGACAAAAAGGCAGAAATTTCTTTTATTTTGGTACAAAATTGCCGAAATTTTTCTTATTTTGGGCAAAAAGGCAGAAATTTCCCATATTTTGGGGCAAAAATGCAAAAATTCCTTTTATTTTGAGGTAAAAATGCTGAAATACCTCTTATTTGGGGGCAAAAAGTAAGAAATTCCCATTATTTTGGTGCCAAAAGCAGACATTTCTCTTATTTTCGGGAAAAATTTTAGGAATTTAACTTATTTCAGGGCAAAAAGTCAGAAATTTTCCTTATTTTGGGGCAGAAAGGCAGAAATTCCTAATATTTTGTGGCAAAAATGCAGGAATTCCCCTTATTTTGAGGTAAAAAGGCTGAAATTCCCCTTATTTGGGGGCAAAAAGGCAGAAATTTCCCTTATTTTGTGGCAAAATTGCAGAAATTTCACTTACTTCAAAGTAATAAGTCAGAAATTTTCCTTATTTTGGGGTAAAAAAGACAGAAATTCCCTTTGTTTTTGGGGAGAAAAAGAGAAATTCCACTAATTTAGAGGCAAAAAAGCAGAAATTTCTCTTATTTTGGAGCAAAAATGAAGAAATTTCCCTTTTTATAGCAAAAAGGTATGCATTCTTCTTATTTTCGGGCAAAAAGGCAGAAATTCCTCGTATTATAGAGCAAAATTTCAGAAATTCTCCTAATTGTGGGGCAAAAAGGCAGAAATTCCCTATATGTTGGGGCAAAAAGGCAGAAATTCTCTTTATTTTGGGGCAAAACTCAGAAATTCCACTTATTTTGGGGCAAAATAGAAATTTTCATTATTTTGGGGCAAAAAGGCAGAAATTCCTAATATTTTGTGGCAAAAATGCAGAAATTCCACTTATTTCGAGGTAAAAAGGCTAAAATTCCTTTTATTTGGGGGCAAAAAAGCAGAAATTTTTTCTTATTTTGGGGCAAAATTGAAGAAATTTCACTTATTTTAGGGTAATAATCAGAAATATTCCTTATTTTGGGGCAAAAAGACAGAAATTCCCTTTGTTTTGGGGGAAAAAGACAGAAATTCTACTTATTTAGAAGCAAAAAAGCAGAAATTCCCGTTATTTTGGAACAAAAATGACGAAATTTCCCTTTTTTATAGCAAAAAGTTATGCATTCTTCTTATTTTCCAGCAAAAAGGCAGAAATTTTCCGTATTTTGGAGCAAAATTGCAGAAATTCCCCTAATTATGGGGCAAAAAGGCAGAAATTCTCCTTATTTTGGGGCAAAACTCAGAAATTCCACTTATTTTGGGGCAAAATTCCTGAAATTTCCTTTATTTTGGTGCAAAATTGCAGAAATTTCACTTATTTTGGGGCAAATATGCTGAAATTTCACTTATTTCAGGGAAAAAATGCAGAAATTTTCTTATTTTGAGACAAAAAGGCAGAAATTTCTTTTATTTTGGTACAAAATTGCAGAAATTTTTCTTATTTTGGGCAAAAAGGCAGAAATTTCCCATATTTTTGGGCAAAAATGCAAAAATTCCTTTTATTTTGAGGTAAAAAGGCTGAAATTCCTCTTATTTGGTGGCAAAAAGTAAGAAATTCCCATTATTTTGGTGCCAAAAGCAGACATTTCTCTTATTTTCGGGAAAAATTTTAGGAATTTAAATTATTTCAGGGCAAAAAGTCAGAAATTTTCCTTATTTTGGGGCAGAAAGGCAGAAATTCCTAATATTTTGTGGCAAAAATGCAGGAATTCCCCATATTTTGAGGTAAAAAGGCTGAAATTCCCCTTATTTGGGGGCAAAAAGGCAGAAATTTCCCTTATTTTGGGGCAAAATTGCAGAAATTTCACTTACTTCAAAGTAATAAGTCGGAAATTTTCCTTATTTTGGGGTAAAAAAGACAGAAATTCCCTTTGTTTTCGGGGAGAAAAAGAGAAATTCCACTAATTTAGAGGCAAAAAAGCAGAAATTCCTCTTATTTTGGAGCAAAAATGAAGAAATTTCCCTTTTTATGGCAAAAAGGTATGCATTCTTCTTATTTTCGGGCAAAAAGGCAGAAATTCCTCGTATTATAGAGCAAAATTTCAGAAATTCTCCTAATTGTGGGGCAAAAAGGCAGAAATTCCCTATATGTTGGGGCAAAAAGGCAGAAATTCTCTTTATTTTGGGGCAAAACTCAGAAATTCCACTTATTTTGGGGCAAAATAGAAATTTTCATTATTTTGGGGCTAAAAGGCAGAAATTCCTAATATTTTGTGGCAAAAATGCAGAATTTCCCCTTATTTCGAGGTAAAAAGGCTAAAATTCCTTTTATTTGGGGGCAAAAAACCAGAAATTTTTTCTTATTTCGGGGCAAAATTGCAGAAATTTTACTTATTTCAGGGTAATAATCATAAATATTCCTTATTTTGGGGCAAAAAGACAGAAATTCCCTTTGTTTTGGGGGAAAAAGACAGAAATTCTACTTATTCAGAAGCAAAAAAGCAGAAATTCCCCTTATTTTGGAGCAAAAATGAAGAAATTTCCCTTTTTATAGCAAAAAGTTATGCATTCTTCTTATTTTCCAGCAAAAAGGCAGAAATTTTCCGTATTTTGGAGCAAAATTTCAGAAATTCCCCTAATTATGGGGCAAAAAGGCAGAAATTCCCTATATGTTGGGGCAAAAAGACAGAAATTCTCCTTATTTTGGGGCAAAACTCAGAAATTCCACTTATTTTGGGGCAAAATTCCAGAAATTTCCTTTATTTTGGGGCAAAATTGCAGAAATTTCACTTATTTTGAAGCAAAATTGTAGAAATTTCACTTATTTCAGAAAAAAAAGCAGAAATTTTCTTATTTTGGGGCAAAAAGGCAGAAATTTCTTTTATCTTGGTACAAAATTGCAGAAATTTTTTTATTTTGGGGCAAAAAGTCAGAAATTTCCGATATTTTGGGGCAAAAATGCAGAAATTCCCATTATCTTGAGGTAAAAAGGCTGAAATTCCCCTTATTTGGGGGCAAAAAGGCAGAAATTTCCCTTATTTTGGGGCAAAATTGCAGAAATTTCACTCACTTCAGGGTAATAAGTCAGAAATTTTCCTTATTTTGGGGCAAAAAAGACAGAAATTTCCTTTGTTTTTAGGGGAAAAAGACAGTAATTCCACATTTTTGGAGGCAAAAAAGCAGAAATTTCTATTATTTTGGAGCAAAAATGAAGAAATTTCCCTTTTTTTTGTGGCAAAAGGTATACATTCCCCTTATTTTCAGGCTAAAAAGCAGAAATTCCCTTTATTTTGGAGCAAAATTGCAGAAATTCCCCTAATTGTGGGGCAAAAAGGCAGAAATTCCCTATATGTTAGCGCAAAAAGACAACAATTCTCCTTATTTTGGGGCAAAACTCTGAAATTCCACTTATTTTGGGGCAAAATTCCAGAAATTTCCCTTATTTTGGGTCAAAATTGCAGAAATTTTCACTTATTTTGGGGCAAAATTGCAGAAATTTCACTAATTTTGGGGCAAAATTGCAGAAATTTCACTTATTTCAGGGAAAATAGGCAGAAATTTTCCTTATTTTTGGGCAAAATGCAGAAATTCCTAATATTTTGTGACAAAAATGCAGAAATTCCCCTTATTTTGAGGTAGAAAGGCTGAAATTCCCCTTATTTGGGGGCAAAAAGGCAGAAATTTCTATTATTTTGGGGCAAAATTGCAGAAATTTCACTTATTTCAGTGTAATAAGTCAGAAATTTTCCTTATTTTGGGGCAAAAAAGACAGAAATTCTTTTTGTTTTGGGGGAATAAGACAGAAATTCCACTTATTTAGAGGCAAAAAAGCAGCAATTCCCCTTATTTTGGAGCAAAATTGCAGAAATTTCCCTTTTTTATGGCAAAAAGGTATGCATTCTTCTTATTTTCGGACAAAAGGCAGAAATTCCTCGTATTTAGGAGCAAAATTGCAGAAATTCCCCTAATTTTGGGGCAAAAAGGCAGAAATTCCCTATATGTTGGGGCAAAGAGACAGAAAGTCTCCTTATTTTGGGGCAAAACTCAGAAATGCCATTTATTTTGGGGCAAAATTGGAGAAATTTCACTTATTTCATGGAAAAAAGCAGAAATTTTCTTATTTTGGGGCAAAAGGCAGAAATTTCCCATATTTTGGCGCAAAATTGCTGAAATTTCACTTATTTAAGGGTAAAAAGTCAGAAATTTTCCTTATTTTGGGGCAAAAAAGACAGAAATTCCCTTTGTTTTGCGGGAAAAGGACAGAAATTTCCCTTATTTAGAGGCAAAAAAGCAGAAATTCCCCTTATTTTGGAGCAAAAATGAAGAAATTTCCCTTTTTTATGGCAAAAAGGTATGCATTCTTCTCATTTTCGGACAAAAAGGCAGAAATTCCCTGTATTTTAAAGCAAAATTGCTGAAATTCCCCTAATTGTTGGGCAAAAATGCAGAATTTCCCTATATGTTGGGGCAAAAAGACAGAAATTCTCCTTATTTTGGGGCAAAACTCAGAAATTACACTTATTTTGGGGCAAAATTGCAGAAATTTCAATTATTTCAAAAAAAGCAGAAATTTTCTTATTTTGGTGCAAAAAGGCAGAAATTTTTTTTTATTTTTGTACAAAATTGCAGAAATTTTTCTTATTTTGGGGCCAAAAGGCAGAAATTTCCCATATTTTGGGGCAAAAGTGCAGAAATTCCCTTTATTTTGAGGTAAAAATGCTCAAATTCCCCTTATTTGGAGGCAAAAAGTCAGAAATTTCTCTTATTTTGGGGCAAAATTTCAGAAACTTCATCTATTTCAGGGTAATAAGTCAGAAATTTTCCTTATTTTGGGGCCAAAAAATAGAAATTCTCTTTGTTTTGGGGGAAAAAGACAGAAATTCCACTTATTTAGAGGCAAAAAAGCAGAAATTCCCCTTATTTTGGAGCAAAAATGAAGAAATTTCCCTTTTTTATGGCAAAAAATTATGCATTCTATTATTTTCGGGCAAAAAGGCAGAAATTCCTCGTATTTTGGAGCAAAATTTCAGAAATCCCCTAATTGTGGGGCAAAAAGGCAGAAATTCCCTATATGTTAAGGGAAAAAGACAGAAATTCTCCTATTTTAGGGCACAACTCAGAAATTCCACTTATTTTGGGGCAAAATTCCAGAAATTTCCCTTATTGTGGGACAAAATAGCAGAAATTTCACTTATTTTGGAGCAAAATTGCAGAAATTTCACTTATTTCAGGGAAAAAAATGCAGAAATTTTCTTATTTTGAGGCATAAAGGCAGAAATTTCTTTTATTTTGGTACAAAATTGCAGAAATTTTTCTTATTTTGGGCAAAAAGGCAGAAATTTACCATATTTTTGGGCAAAAATGCAGAAATTCCTTTTATTTTGAGGTAAAAAGGCTGAAATTCCTATTATTTGGGGGCAAAAAGTAAGAAATTCCCATTATTTTGGTGCCAAAAACAGACATTTCCCTTATTTTCGGGAAAAATTTTAGAAATTTAACTTATTTCAGAGCAAAAAGTCAGATATTTTCCTTATTTTGGGGCAGAAAGGTAGAAATTCCTAATATTTTGTGGCAATAATGCTGAAATCCCCCTTATTTTGAGGTAAAAAAGCTGAAATTCCCCTTATTTGGGGGCAAAAAGCAGAAATTTCCCTTATTTTGGGGCAAAATTGCAGAAATTTCACTTACTTCAAAGTAATAAGTCAGAAATTTTCCTTATTTTGGGGTAAAAAAAACAGAAATTCCTTTTGTTTTAGGGAAAAAGACAGAAATTCCACTTATTTAGAGGAAATAAGCAGAAATTCCCCTTATTTTGGAGCAGAAATGAAGAAATTTTCCTTTTTTATGGCAAAAAGGTATGCATTCTTCTTATTTTCGGGCAAAAAGGCAAAAATTCACCGTATTTTATAGCAAAATTGCAGAAATCCCCTAATTGTGGGGGAAAAAGGCAGAAATTCCCTATATGTTGGGTCAAAAAGAAAGAAATTCTCTTTATTTTGGGGCAAAACTCAGAAATTCCACTTATCTTGGGCAAAATTCCAGAAATTTCCCTTCTTTTCGGGCAAAAAGGCAGAAATTCCTAATATTTTGTAGCAAAAATGCCGAAATTCTCCTTATTTTGAGGTAAAAAGGCGGAAATTCCCTTTATTTGGGGGCAAAAAAGGAGAAATTTCCATTATTTTGGGGCAAAATTGCAGAAATTTCACTTACTTCAAAGTAATAAATCAGAATTTTATATATTTTGGGGCAAAAAAGACAGAAATTCTTTTTGTTTTGGGGGACAAAGACAGAAGTTCCACTTATTTAGAGGCAAAAAGCAGAAATTCCCCTTATTTTGGAGCAAAAATGAAGAAATTTCCCTTTTTATGGCAAAAAGGTATGCATTCTTCTTATTTTCGGGAAAAAGGCAGAAATTCCTCGTATTTTAGAGCAAAATTGCAGAAATTCCCATAATTGTCGGGCAAAAAGGTAGAAATTCCCTATATGTTGGGGCAAAAAGGCAGAAATTCTCCAAATTATGGGGCAAAACTCAGAAATTCCACTTATTTTGGGGCAAAATACAGAAATTTCCCTTATTTTGGGGCAAAAATTCAGAAATTCCTAATATTTTGTGGCAAAAATGCAGAAATTCCCTTTATTTTGAGGTAAAAAGGCTGAAATTCCCCTTATTTGGGGGCCAAAAAGACCGAAATTCTCCTTATTTTAGGGCAAAACTTAGAAATTCCACTTATTTTGAGGCAAAATTCCAGAAATTTCCCTTATTTTGAAGCAAAATTGCAGAAATTTCACTTATTTTGGGGCAAAATTGCAGAAATTTCACTTATTTCATGGAAAAAAGCGGAAATTTTCTTATTTTGGGGCAAAAAGGCAGAAATTTCCCATATTTGGGGCAAAAATGCAGAAATTCCCCTTGTTTTGATTTAAAAAGGCTGAAATTCCCCGTATTTGGGGGCAAAAATGCAGAAATTCCCATTATCTTGAGGTAAAAAGGCTGAAATTCCCCTTATTTGGGGGCAAAAAGGCAGAAATTTCCCTTATTTTGGGGCAAAATTTCAGAAATTTCACTTATTTCAGGGTAATAAGTCAGAAATTTTCATTATTTGGGGCAAAAAAGACAGAAATTCCCTTTGTTTTTAGGGGAAAAAGACAGAAATTCCACATTTTTAGAGGCAAAAAAGCAGAAATTCCTTTTATTTTGGAGCAAAAATGAAGAAATTTCTCTTTTTTGTGGCAGAAGGTATACATTTTCCTTATTTTCAGGCTAAAAAGCAGATATTCCCTTTATTTTGGAGCAAAATTGCAGAAAATCCCCTAATTGTGGGGCAAAAAGGCAGAAATTCCCTATATGTTTGGGCAAAAATACAGAAATTCTCCTTATTTGGGGCAAAACTCTGAAATTCCACTTATTTTGGGGCAAAATTCCAGAAAATTCCCTTATTTCGGGGCAAAATTGCAGAAATTTCACTTATTTTGGGGCAAAATTGCAGAAATTTCACTTATTTCAGGGAAAAAAGCAGAAAATTTTTTTATTTTGGGGCAAAAAGCCAGAAATTCTTAATATTTTGAGGCAAAAATGCAGAAATTCCCCTTATTTTGAGGTAAAAAGGATGAAATTCCCCTTATTTGGGGGCAAAAAGGCAGAAATTTCCCTTATTTTGGGGCAAAATTGCAGAAATTTCACTTATTACAGGGTAATACTTCAGAAATTTTCCTTATTTTGGGGCAAAAAATACAGAAATTCCCTCTGTTTTGGGGGAAAAAGATAGAAATTCCACTTATTTAGAGGCAAAAAAGAACAAATTCCCCTTATTTTGGAGCAAAAATGAAGAAATTTCCCTTTTTTATGGCAAAAAGGTATGCATTCTTATTTTCGGGCAAAAAGGCAGAAATTCCCCGTATTTTGGAGCAAAATTGCAGAAGTTCCTCTAATTGTGGGGAAAAAGGCAGAAATTCCCTATATGTTGGGGCAAAAAGACAGAAATGCTCCTTATTGTGGGGCAAAACTCAGAAATTTCACTTATTTTTGGGCAAAATTGCAGAAATTTCACTTATTTCAGTAAAAAAAAGCAGAAATTTTCTTATTTTGGGGGAAAAAGGGAGAAATTACTTTTATTTTAGTACAAAATTGCAGAAATTTTTCTTATTTTGGGGCAAAAAGGCAGAACTTTCCCATATTTTTGGGCAAAAATGCAGAAATTCCCCTTATTTTGAGGTAAAAAGGCTGAAATTCCCCTTATTTAGGGGCAAAAAAGCAGAAATTTCCCTTATTTTGAGGCAAAATTTCAGAAAATTCACTTATTTCAGGGTAATAAGTCAGAAATTTTTTTTATTTTGGGACAAAAAAGACAGAAATTCCTTTTGTTTTGGGGGGAAAAGAGAGTAATTCCACTTTTAGAGGCAAAAAAGCAGAAATTCACCTTATTTTGGAGCAAAATTGCAGAAATTTCCCTTTTTTGTGGCAAAAAGGTATGAATTCTTCCTATTTTGAATAAAAAGGCAGAAGTTCCCTGTATTTTGGAGCAAAATTGCAGAAATTTCCCTAATTGTGGGGAAAAAAGGCAGAAATTCCCTATATGTTGGGGCAAAAAGACAGAAATTCTCCTTATTTTGGGGCAAAACTCAGAAATTCCACTTATTTTGGGGCAAAATTGCAAAAATTTCACCTATTTTGGGGCAAAAGTGCAGAAATTTCACTTATTTCAGGGAAAAAAGCAGAAATTTTCTTATTTTGGGGCAAAAAGGCAGAAATTTCCCTTATTTTGGGGCAAAATTGCAGAAATTTCACTTATTTCAGGGTAATAAGTCAAAAATTTTTCTTATTTTGCGGCAAAAAAGACAGAAATTTTTTTTGTTTTGTGGGAAAAAGACAGAAATTTTACTTATTTAGAGGCAAAAAAGCAGAAATTCCTCTTATTTTGGAGCAAAAATGAGGAAATTTCCCTTTTTTATGGCAAAAAGTAATGCATTCTTCTTATTTTCAGGCAAAAAGGCAGAAATTCCCCGTATTTTGTGGCAAAATTCCAGAAATTTCCCTTATTTTGGGGCAAAATTGCAGAAATTTCACTTATTTTGGGGCAAAATTGCAGAAATTTCACTTATTTCTGGGAAAAAAAGCAGAATTTGTCTCATTTTGGGGCAAAAAGGCAGTAATTTCTCATATTTTGTGGCAAAAAAGCAGATATTCCCCTTATTTTGGAGCAAAAATAAAGAAATTTCCCTTTTTTATGCCAAAAAAAATGCATTCTTCTTATTTTCGGGCAAAAAGGAAGAAAGTCACCGTATTTTATAGCAAAATTGCAGAAATTCCCCTAATTGTGGGGCAAAAAGGCAGAAATTCCCTATATGTTGGGTCAAAAAGACAGAAATTCTCCTTATTTTGGGGCAAAACTCAGAAATTCCACTTATTTTGGGGCAAAATTCCAGAAATTTCTCTTCTTTTGGGGCAAAAAGGCAGAAATTCCTAATATTTTGTAGCAAAAATGCCGAAATTCCCTTTATTTTGAGGTAAAAAGGCTGACATTCCCCTTATTTGGGGGCAAAAAAGCAGAAATTTTCTCTCATTTTGGGGCAAAATTGCAGAAATTTCACTTATTTCAGGGTAATAATCAGAAATATTCCTTATTTTGGGGCAAAAAGGACAGATATTCCCTTTGTTTTGGGGGAAAAAGATAGAAATTCTACTTATTTAGAAGCAAAAAAGCAGAAATTCCCCTTATTTTGGAGCAAAAATGAAGAAATTTCCCTTTTTTAATAGCAAAAAGTTATGCATTCTTCTTATTTTCCAGCAAAAAGGCAGAAATTTTCCGTATTTTGGAGCAAAATTGCAGAAATTCCCCTAATTGTGGGGCAAAAAGGCAGAAATTCCCTATATGTTGGGGCAAAAAGACAGAAATACTCCTTATTTTGGGGCAAAACTCAGAAATTCCACTTATTTTGGGGCAAAATTCCAGAAATTTCCTTTATTTTGGGGCAAAATTGCAGAAATTTCACTTATTTCAGGAAAAAAAGCAGAAATTTTCTTATTTTGGGGCAAAAAGGCAGAAATTTCTTTTCTCTTGGTAGAAAATTGCAGACATTTTTCTTATTTTGGGGCAAAAAGGCAGAAATATCCCATATTTTGGGGCAAAAATGCAGAAATTATCATTATCTTGAGGTAAAAAGGCTGAAATTCCCCTTATTTGGGGGGAAAAAGGCAGAAATTTCCCTTATTTTGGGGCAAAATTTCAGAAATTTCACTTATTTCAGGGTAATAAGTCAGAAATTTTTTTAATTTTGGGGCAAAAAAGACAGAAATTCCCTTTGTTTTTAGGGGAAAAAGACAGAAATTCCACATTTTTGAAGGCAAAAAAGCAGAAATTTCTTTTATTTTGGAGCAAAAATGAAGAAATTTCCCTTTTTTGTGGCAAAAGGTATACATTCCCCTTATTTTCAGGCTAAAAAGCAGAAATTCCCTTTATTTTGGAGCAAAATTGCAGAAATTCCCCTAATTGTGGGGCAAAAAGGCAGAAATTCCCTATATGTTAGGGCAAAAAGTCAGAAATTCTCTTTATTTTGGGGCAAAACTCTGAAATTCCACTTATTTTGGAGCAAAATTCCAGAAATTTCCCTTATTTTCGGGCAAAATTGCAGAAATTTCATTTATTTTGGGGCAAAATTGCAGAAATTTCACTTATTTCAGGGAAAAAAGGCAGAAATTTTTTTTATTTTTGGGCAAAATGCAGAAATTCCTAATATTTTGTGGCAAAAATGCAGAAATTCCTTTTATTTTGAGGTAAAAAAGGCTGAAATTCCCCTTATTCGGGGGCAAAAAGGCAGAAATTTCTCATATTTTGGGGCAAAATTGCAGAAATTTCACTTATTTCAGGGTAATAAGTCAGAAATTTTCCTTATTTTGGGGCAAAAAAGACAGAAATTCTCTTTTTTTTGGGGGGGAAAAAGACTGAAATTCCACTTATTTAGAGGCAAAAAAGCAGAAATTCCCCTTATTTTGAAGCAAAATTGCAGAAATTTCCCTTTTTTATTGCAAAAAGTTATGCATTCTTTTTATTTTCGGGCAAAAAGGCAGAAATTCCACGTTATTTTGGAGCAAAATTGCAGAAATTCCCCTAATTGTGGGGCAAAAAGGCAGAAATTCCCTATATGTTGGGGCAAAAAGACAGAAATTCTCCTTATTTTGAAGCAAAACTCAGAATTTCCACTTATTTTGGGGCAAAATTCCAGAAATTTCCCTTATTTTGGGGCAAAATTGCAGAAATTTCACTTATTTCAGAAAAAAAAAGCAGAAATTTTCTTATTTTGGGGCAAAAAGGCAGAAATTTCTTTCATCTTGGTTCAAAATTGCAGAAATTTTTCTTATTTGGGGCAAAAAGGCAGAAATATCCCATATTTTGGGGCAAAAATGCAGAAATTATCATTATCTTGAGGTAAAAAGGCTGAAATTCCCCTTATTTGGGGGCAAAAAGGCAGAAATTTCCCTTATTTTGGGGCAAAATTTCAGAAATTTCACTTATTTCAGGGTAATAAGTCAGAAATTTTCTTTATTTTTGGGCAAAAAGACAGAAATTCCCTTTGTTTTTAGGGGAAAAAGAGAGAAATTCCACATTTTTGAAGGTAAAAAAGCAGAAATTCCTTTTATTTTAAAGCAAAAATGAAGAAATTTCCCTTTTTTGTGGCAAAAGGTATACATTCCCCTTATTTTCAGGCTAAAAAGCAGAAATTCCCTTTATTTTGGAGCAAAATTGCAGAAATTCCCCTAATTGTGTGGCAAAAAGGCAGAAATTCCCTATATGTTAGGGCAAAAAGACAGAAATTCTCCTTATTTTTGGGCAAAACAATGAAATTCCACTTATTTTAAGGAAAAATTCCAGAAGTTTCCCTTATTTTGGGGCAAAATTGCAGAAATTTCACTTATTTTGGGGCAAAATTGCAGAAATTTCACTTACTTCAGGGAAAAAAGGCAGAGTTTTTTTTTATTTTTTGGCAAAATGCAGAAATTCCTAATATTTTGTGGCAAAAATGCAGAAAGTCCCTTTATTTTGAGGTAAAAAGGCTGAAATTCCCCTTATTCGGGGGCAAAAAGGCAGAAATTTCTCTTATTTTGGGGCAAAGTTGCAGAAATTTCACTTATTTCAGGGTAATAAGTCAGAAATTTTCCTTATTTTGGGGCAAAAAGACAGAAATTCTCTTTATTTTGGAGCAAAACTCAGAAATTCCAATTATTTTGGGGCAAAATTCCAGAAATTTCTTTTATTTTGTGGCAAAATTGCAGAAATTTCACTTATTTTTTCGCAAAAGTGCAGAAATTTCACTTATTTCATGGAAAAAAGCAGATATTTTCTTATTTTGGGACAAAAAGGCAGAAATTTCCCATATTTTGGGGCAAAAATGCAGAAATTCCCCTTATTTTGAGGTAAAAAGTCTTAAATTCCCCGTATTTGGGGGCATAAAGGCAGAAATTTTCCTTATTTTGGGGCAAAATTGCAGAAATTTCACTTATTTCAGAAAAAAAGCAGAAATTTTTTTTATTTTGGGGCAAAAAGGCACAAATTTCTTTTATTTTTGTACAAAATTGCAGAAATTTTTCTTATTTTGGGGCAAAAAGGCAGAAATTTCCCATATTTTGGGGCAAAAATGCAGAAATTCCCCTTATTTTGAGGTAAAAAGGCTGAAATTCCCCTTATTTGGGGGCAAAAAGGAAGAAATTTCCCATATTTTGGGGCAAAAATGCAGAAATTTCCATTATTTTGGGCAAAAAGGCAGAAATTTACCATATTTTGATGCAAAAATGCAGAAATTTCCATTATTTTGAGGTAAAAAGGCTGAAATTCCCCTTATTTGGGGGCAAAAAGTAAGAAATTCCCTTTATTTTGGGGCGAAAAGCAGACATTTCCCATATTTTGGGGAAAAATTTTAGAAATTTAACTTATTTCAGGGCAAAAAGTCAGAAATTTTCCTTATTTTGTGGGAAAAAAGCAGAAATTCCTAATATTTTGTGGCAAAAATGCAGAAATTCCTTTTATTTTGAGGTAAAAAAGGCTGAAATTCCCCTTATTCGGGGGCAAAAAGGCAGAAATTTCTCATATTTTGGGGCAAAATTGCAGAAATTTCACTTATTTCAGGGTAATAAGTCAGAAATTTTCCTTATTTTGGGGCAAAAAAGACAGAAATTCTCTTTTTTTTTGGGGGAAAAAGACTGAAATTCCACTTATTTAGAGGCAAAAAAGCAGAAATTCCCCTTATTTTGGAGCAAAATTGCAGAAATTTCCCTTTTTTATTGCAAAAAGTTATGCATTCTTTTTATTTTCGGGCAAAAAGGCAGAAATTCCACGTTATTTTGGAGCAAAATTGCAGAAATTCCCCTAATTGTGGGGCAAAAAGGCAGAAATTCCCTATATGTTGGGGCAAAAAGACAGAAATTCTCCTTATTTTGAAGCAAAACTCAGAATTTCCACTTATTTTGGGGCAAAATTCCAGAAATTTCCCTTATTTTGGGGCAAAATTGCAGAAATTTCACTTATTTCAGAAAAAAAAAGCAGAAATTTTCTTATTTTGGGGCAAAAAGGCAGAAATTTCTTTCATCTTGGTTCAAAATTGCAGAAATTTTTCTTATTTGGGGCAAAAAGGCAGAAATATCCCATATTTTGGGGCAAAAATGCAGAAATTATCATTATCTTGAGGTAAAAAGGCTGAAATTCCCCTTATTTGGGGGCAAAAAGGCAGAAATTTCCCTTATTTTGGGGCAAAATTTCAGAAATTTCACTTATTTCAGGGTAATAAGTCAGAAATTTTCTTTATTTTTGGGCAAAAAGACAGAAATTCCCTTTGTTTTTAGAGGAAAAAGAGAGAAATTCCACATTTTTGAAGGTAAAAAAGCAGAAATTCCTTTTATTTTAAAGCAAAAATGAAGAAATTTCCCTTTTTTGTGGCAAAAGGTATACATTCCCCTTATTTTCAGGCTAAAAAGCAGAAATTCCCTTTATTTTGGAGCAAAATTGCAGAAATTCCCCTAATTGTGTGGCAAAAAGGCAGAAATTCCCTATATGTTAGGGCAAAAAGACAGAAATTCTCCTTATTTTGGGGCAAAACAATGAAATTCCACTTATTTTAAGGAAAAATTCCAGAAGTTTCCCTTATTTTGGGGCAAAATTGCAGAAATTTCACTTATTTTGGGGCAAAATTGCAGAAATTTCACTTACTTCAGGGAAAAAAGGCAGAATTTTTTTTTTATTTTTTGGCAAAATGCAGAAATTCCTAATATTTTGTGGCAAAAATGCAGAAAGTCCCTTTATTTTGAGGTAAAAAGGCTGAAATTCCCCTTATTCGGGGGCAAAAAGGCAGAAATTTCTCTTATTTTGGGGCAAAGTTGCAGAAATTTCACTTATTTCAGGGTAATAAGTCAGAAATTTTCCTTATTTTGGGGCAAAAAGACAGAAATTCTCTTTATTTTGGAGCAAAACTCAGAAATTCCAATTATTTTGGGGCAAAATTCCAGAAATTTCTTTTATTTTGTGGCAAAATTGCAGAAATTTCACTTATTTTTTGGCAAAAGTGCAGAAATTTCACTTATTTCATGGAAAAAAGCAGATATTTTCTTATTTTGGGACAAAAAGGCAGAAATTTCCCATATTTTGGGGCAAAAATGCAGAAATTCCCCTTATTTTGAGGTAAAAAGTCTTAAATTCCCCGTATTTGGGGGCATAAAGGCAGAAATTTTCCTTATTTTGGGGCAAAATTGCAGAAATTTCACTTATTTCAGAAAAAAAGCAGAAATTTTTTTTATTTTGGGGCAAAAAGGCACAAATTTCTTTTATTTTTGTACAAAATTGCAGAAATTTTTCTTATTTTGGGGCAAAAAGGCAGAAATTTCCCATATTTTGGGGCAAAAATGCAGAAATTCCCCTTATTTTGAGGTAAAAAGGCTGAAATTCCCCTTATTTGGGGGCAAAAAGGAAGAAATTTCCCATATTTTGCGGCAAAAATGCAGAAATTTCCATTATTTTGGGCAAAAAGGCAGAAATTTACCATATTTTGATGCAAAAATGCAGAAATTTCCATTATTTTGAGGTAAAAAGGCTGAAATTCCCCTTATTTGGGGGCAAAAAGTAAGAAATTCCCTTTATTTTGGGGCGAAAAGCAGACATTTCCCATATTTTGGGGAAAAATTTTAGAAATTTAACTTATTTCAGGGCAAAAAGTCAGAAATTTTCCTTATTTTGTGGGAAAAAAGCAGAAATTCCTAATATTTTGTGGCAAAAATGCAGAAATTCCTATTATTTTGAGGTAAAAAAGCTGAAATTCCCCTTATTTGGGGGCAAAAAGGTAGAAATTTCCCTTATTTTGGGGCAAAATTGAAGAAATTTTACTTATTTCAGGGTAATAAGTCAGAAATTTTTCTTATTTTGAAGCAAAAAGACAGAAATTCCCTTAGTTTTGTGGGAAAAAGACAGAAATTTTACTTATATAAAGGCAAAAAAGCAGAAATTCCCCTTATTTTGGAGCAAAATTGCAGAAATTTCTCTTTTTTGTGGCAAAAAGGTATGCATTCTTCTTATTTTGGACACAAAGGCAGAAATTTCCTGTATTTTGGAGCAAAATTGCAGAAATTCCCCTAATTGTGGGGCAAAAAGGCTGAAATTCCCTATAAGTTGGGGCAAAAAGACAGAAATTCTTTTTATTTGGGGGCAAAACTCAGAAATTCCACTTATTTTGGGGCAAAATTGCAGAAATTTCCCTTATTTTGGGGGCAGAATTGCAAAAATTTTACTTATTTTGGGGCAAAATTGCAGAAATTTCACGTATTTCAGGGAAAAAAAGCAGAAATTTTCTTATTTTGGGGCAAAAGAGAAGAAATTTCTCATATTTTGTGGCAAAAATGCAGAAATTCCCCATATTTTGAGGTAAAAAAGCTGAAATTCCCCTTATTTGGGTGCAAAAAGGCAGAATTTTCTTTTATTTTGAGAAAAAATTGCAGAAATTTCACTTATTTCAGGGTAATAAGTCAGAAATTTTCTTTATTTTGGGGCCAAAAAACAGAAAATCCCTTTGTTTTGGGGGGAAAAGACAGAAATTCCACTTATTTAGAGGCAAAAAAGCAGAAATTCTTCTTATTTTGGAACAAAAATTAAGAAATTTCACTTTTTTATGGCAAAAAGTTATGCATTCTTCTTATTTACGGACAAAAAGGAAGAAATTTCCTGTATTTTGCAGCAAAATTGCAGAAATTCCTCTAATTGTGGCTAGAAAACGCAGAAATTCCCTATATATTGGGGCAAAAAGACAGAAATTCTCCTTATTTTGGGGCAAAACTAAGAAATTTCACTTATTTTGGGGCAAAATTGCAGAAATTTCACTTATTTCAGAAAAAAAGCAGAAATTTTCTTATTTTGGATCAAAAAGGCAGAAATTGCTTTTATTTTGGTACAAAATTGCAGAAATTTTTCTTATTTTGGGGCAAAAGGCAAAAATTCTTAATATTTTGTGGCAAAAATGCAGAAATTCCCCTTATTTTGAGGTAAAAAGGCTGAAATTCCCCTTATTTGGGGGCAAAAAGGCAGAAATTTCTTTTATTTTGGTACAAAATTGCAAAAATTTTTCTTATTTTGGGCAAAATCAGAAATTTCCCATATTTTGGGGCAAAAATGCAGAAATTCCCCTTATTTTGAGGTAAAAAGGCTGAAATTCCCCTTATTTGGGGGCAAAAAGTAAGAAATTCCTCTTATTTTTGGGCAAAAAGCAGACATTTCACTTATTTTGGGGAAAGTTTTAGAAATTTAACTTATTTCTGTGCAAAAAGTCAGAAATTATCCTCATTTTGGGGCAGAAAGGCAGAAATTCCTAATATTTTGTGGCAAAAATGCAGAAATTCCCCTTATTTTGAGGTAAAAAGGCTGAAATTCCCCTTATTTGGGGGCAAAAAGGCAGAAATTTCCCTTATTTTGAAGCAAAATTGCAGAAATTTAACTTATTTCAGGGTAATAAGTCAAAAATTTTTCTTTTTTTGCAGCAAAAACACAGAAATTCCCTTTGTTTTGTGGGAAAAAGACAGAAATTTTACTTATTTAGAGGCAAAAAAGCAGAAATTCTCCTTATTTTGAAGCAAAAATGAAGAAATTTTTCTTTTTTATGGAAAAAAAGGAATGCATTCTTCTTATTTTCAGGCAAAAAGGCAGAAATTCCCCGTATTTTGGAGCAAAATTGCAGAAATTCCCCTATTTGTGAGGCAAAAAGGCAGAAATTCCCTATATGTTGGGGCAAAAAGACAGAATTTCTTTTTATTTTGGGGCAAAACCCAGAAATTCCACTTATTTTGGGGCAAAATTCCAGAAATTTCCCTTATTTTGGGGCAAAATTGCAGAAATTTCTCTTATTTTGGGGCAAAATTGCAGAAATTTCACTTATTTTAGGGT
Organism: Micromys minutus; assembly: GCF_963924665.1. Taxonomy (NCBI): domain Eukaryota; kingdom Metazoa; phylum Chordata; class Mammalia; order Rodentia; family Muridae; genus Micromys; species Micromys minutus. The sequence continues at coordinate 75,564 of NW_027667887.1, read as the reverse complement.
AATAAGTAAGAAATTTTCCTTATTTTGGGGCATAAAAGACAGAAATTCCCTTTGTTTTGGGGGGAAAAGACAGAAATTTTACTTATTTAGATGCAAAAAAGCAGAAATTCCCCTTATTTTGGAGTAAAAATGAAGAAATTTCCATTTTTAAGGCAAAAAGAAATGCATTCTTCTTATTTTCAGGCAAAAAGGTTGAAATTCCTCGTATTTTGGAGCAAAATTTCAGAAATTCCCCTATTTGTGGGGAAAAAAGGCAGAAATTTCCTATATATTGGGGCAAAATTACAGAAATTCACCTTATTTTGGGGCAAAACTCAGAAATTCCACTTATTTTGGGGCAAAATTTCAGAAATTTCCCTTATTTTGGGGCAAAATTGCAGAATGTTCACTTATTTTGGAGCAAAATTGCATAAATTTCACTTATTTCAGAAAAAATAAGCAGAATTTATCTTATTTCGGGGCAAAATGGCAGAAATTTCTCATATTTTGTGGCAAAAAAGCAGAAATTCCCCTTATTTTGAAGCAAAAATGAAGAAATTTCCCTTTTTTATTCCAAAAAGGAGTGCATTCTTCTTATTTTCGGGCAAAAAGGCAGAAATTCACCGTATTTTATAGCAAAATTGCAGAATTTCTCCGAATTGTGGGGCAAAAATGCAGAAATTCCCCGAATTGTGGGGCAAAAATGCAGAAATTCCCTATATGTTGGGTCAAAAAGACAGAAATTCTCTTTATTTTGGGGCAAAACTCAGAAATTCCACTTATTTTGTGGCAAAATTCCAGAAATTTCCTTTCTTTTGGGGCAAAAAGGCAGAAATTCCTAATATTTTGTAGCAAAAATGCCGAAATTCCCCTTATTTTGAGGTAAAAATGCTGAAATTCCCTTTATTTGGGGGCAAAAAGTCAGAAATTTCCATTATTTTGGGGCAAAATTGCAGAAATTTCACTTACTTCAAAGTAATATGTCAGAAATTTTATTTATTTTGGGGCAAAAAAGACAGAAATTCTTTTTGTTTTGGGAGAGAAATACAGAAATTCCAATTATTTAGGCAAAAAGCAGAAATTCCCCTTATTTTGGAGCAAAAATTAAGAAATTTCCCTTTTTATGGCAAAAAGGTATGCATTTTTCTTATTTTCGGGCAAAAAGGCAGAAATTCCTCGTATTTTAGAGCAAAATTGCAGAAATTCCCCTAATTGTGGGGCAAAAAGTCAGAAATTCAGTATATGTTGGGGCAAAAAGGCAGAAATTCTCCTTACTTTGGGGCAAAACTCAGAAATTCCACTTATTTTGGGGGCAAAATTCCAGAAATTTCCCTTTATTTTGGAGCAAAAAGGTAGAAATTCCTAATATTTTGTGGCAAAAATGCAGAAATTCCCCTTATTTTGAGGTAAAAAGGCTGAAATTCCCCTTATTTGGGGGCAAAAAAGCAGAAATTTTCTCTTATTTTAAGGCAAAATTGCAGAAATTTCACTTATTTCAGGGTAATAATCAGAAATATTCTTTATTATGGGGCAAAATGGACAGAAATTCCTTTTGTTTTGGGGGAAAAAGACAGAAATTTTGCTTATTTAGAAGCAAAAAAGCAGAAATTCCCATTATTTTGGAACAAAAATGAAGAAATTTACCTTTTTTATGGCAAAAAGTTATGCATTCTTATTATTTTCCAGCCAAAAGGCAGAAATTTTTCGTATTTTGGAGCAAAATTGCAGTAATTCCCCTAATTGTGGGGCAAAAAGGCAGAAATTCCCTATATGTTGCGGCAAAAAGACAGAAATTCTCCTTATTTTGGGGCAAAACTCAGAAATTCCACTTATTTTTGGGCAAAATTCCAGAAATTTCTTTTATTTTGTGGCAAAATTGCAGAAATTTCACTTATTTTGGGGCAAAATTGCAGAAATTTCACTTATTTCAGGAAAAAAAAGCAGAAATTTTCTTATTTTGGGGCAAAAAGGCAGAAATTTCTTTTATCTTGGTACAAAATTGCAGAAATTTTTCTTATTTTGGGTCAAAATGGTTGAAATTCCTCATATTTTGGGGAAAAAATGCAGAATTTCCCATTATCTTGAGGTAAAAAGGCTGAAATTCCCCTTATTTGGGGGCAAAAAGGCAGAAATTTCCCTTATTTTGGGGCAAAATTTCAGAAATTTCACTTATTTCAGGGTAATAAGTAAGAAATTTTCCTTATTTTGGGGCAAAAAAGACAGAAATTCCCTTTGTTTTTAGGGGAAAAAGACAGAAATTCCACATTTTTGGAAGCAAAAAAGCAGAAATTCCTTTTATTTTTGAGCAAAAATGAATTTTTCTTTTTTGTGGCAAAAGGTATACATTCTCCTTATTTTCAGGCTAAAAAGCAGAAATTCCCTTTATTTTTGAGCAAAATTGCAGAAATTCCCTTAATTGTGGGGCAAAAAGGCAGAAATTGCCTATATGTTGGGGCAAAAAGACAGAAATTCTCCTTATTTTGGGGCAAAACTCAGAAATTGCACGTATTTTGGGGCAAAATTCCAGAAATTTCCCTAATTTTGGGGCAAAATTGAAGAAATTTCAGTTATTTTGGGGCAAAATTGCAGAAATTTCACTTATTTCAGAGAAAAAAAACAGAAATTTTCCTTATTTTGTGCAAAATGCAGAAATTCCTAATATTTTGTGGCAAAAATGCAGAAATTCCCCTTATTTTGAGGTAAAAAGGCTGAAATTCCTCTTATTTGGGGGCAAAAAGGCAGAAATTTCTCTTATTTTGGGGCAAAATTGCAGAAATTTCACTTATTTCAGGGTAATAAGTCAGAAATTTTTCTTATTTTGGAGCAAAAAAGACAGAAATTCTCTTTGTTTTGCGGGAAAAAGACAGAAATTCCACTTATTTAGAGGCAAAAAAGCAGAAATTCCCCTTATTTTGGAGCAAAATTGCAGAAATTTCCCTTTTTTATGGCAAAAAGGTATGCATTCTTTTTATTTTTGGGCAAAAAGGCAGAAATTCCCTGTAATTTGGAGCAAAATTTCAGAAATTCCCATAATTGTGGGGCAAAAAGTCAGAAATTCCCTATATTTTGGGGCAAAAATCAGAAATTCTCTTTATTTTGGGGCAAAACTCAGAAATTCCACTTATTTTGGAGCATAATTCCAGAAATTTCTTTTATTTTGTGGCAAAATTGCAGAAATTTCACTTATTTTGGGGCAAAATTGCAAAAATTTCACTTATTTCATGGAAAAAAGAAGAAATTTTCTTTTTTTTGAGGCAAAAAGTCAGAAATTTCCCATATTTTGGTGCAAAAATGCAGAAATTCCCCTTATTTTGAGGTAAAAAGGCTGAAATTCCCCGTATTTGGGGGCAAAAAGGCAGAAATTTCCCTTATTTTGGGGCAAAATTGCAGAAATTTCACTTATTTCAGAAAAAAAGCAGAAATTTTCTTATTTTGGGGCAAAAGGCAGAAATTATTTTATTTTGGTACAAAATTGCAGAAATTTTTCTTATTTTGGGGCCAAAAGGCAGAAATTTCCCATATTTTGGGGCAAAAATGCAGAAATTCCCCTTATTTTGAAGGAAATAGGCTAAAATTTCCCTTACTTGGAGGCAAAAAGGCAGAAATTTCTCTTATTTTGGGGCAAAATTGCAGAAACATCACTTATTTCAGGGTAATAATTCAGAAATTTTCCTTATTTTGGGGCAAAAAAGACAGAAATTCCCTTTGTTTTGGGGAAAAAAGACATAAATTCCACTTATTTAAAGGCAAAAAAGCAGAAATTGCCCTTATTTTGGAACAAAATTTCAGAAATTTCCCTTTTTTATGGCAAAAAGGTATGCATTCTTTTTATTTTCGGGCAAAAAAGGCAGAAATTCCTCGTATTTTGGAGCAAAATTTCAGAAATTCCCCTAATTGTGGGACAAAAAGGCAGAAATTCCCTATATGTTGGGGCAAAAAGACAGAAATTCTCATTATTTTGGGGCAAAACTCAGAAATTCCACTTATTTTGGGGCAAAATTCCAGAAATTTCCCTTATTTTGGGGCAAAATTGCAGAAATTTCACTTATTTTTGGGCAAATTGCAGAAATTTCACTTATTTCAAGGATAAAATGAAGAATTTTTCTTATTAGGAGGCAAAAACGTAGAAATTTCTTTTATTTTGGTGCAAAATTGCAGAAATTTTCCTTATTTTGGGGCAGAAAGGCAGAAATTCCTAATATTTTGTGGCAAAATGCAGAAATTCCCCTTATTTTGAGGTAAAAAGGCTGAAATTCCCCTTATTTGGGGGCAAAAAGTCAGAAATTTCCCTTATTTTGGGGCAAAATTGCAGAAATTTCACTTACTTCAAAGTAATAAGTCAGAAATTTTCCTTATTTTGGGGTAAAAAAGACAGAAATTCCTTTTGTTTTGGGGGAGAAAGACAGAAATTCCACTTATTTAGAGGCAAAAAAGCAGAAATTCCCCTTATTTTGGGGCAAAAATGAAGAAATTTCCATTTTTTATGGCATAAAGGTATGCATTCTTATTATTTTCGGGCAAAAAGGCAGAAATTCCCCGTATTTTGGAGCAAAATTGCAGAAATTCCCCTAATTGTGGGGCAAAGAGGCAGAAATTTTCTATATGTTGGGGCAAAAAGACAGAAATTCTCCTTATTGTGGGGCAAAACTCAGAAATTTCACTTATTTTGGGGCAAAATTGCAGAAATTTCACTTATTTCAGAAAAAAAGCAGAAATTTTCTTATTTTCGGGCAAAAAGGCAGAAATTTCTTTCATTTTGGTACAAAATTGAAGAAATTTTTCTTATTTTGGGGCAAAAAGGCAGAAATTTCCCATATTTTAGGGCAAAAATGCAGAAATTCCCCTTATTTTGAGGTAAAAAGGCTGAAATTCCCCTTATTAGGGGGCAAAAAGGCAGAGATTTCTATAATTTTGGTACAAAATTGCAGAAATTTTTCTTATTTTGGGCTAAAAAGCAGAAATTTCCCATATTTTGGGGCTAAAATGCAGAAATTCCCCTTATTTTGAGGTAAAAAGGCTGAAATTCCCCTTATTTGGGGGCAAAAAGTAAGAAATTCCCCTTATTTTGGGGCAAAAAGCAGACATTTCCCATATTTTGGGGAAAAATTTTAGAAATTTAACTTATTTCAGGGCAAAAAGTCAGAAATTTTTCTTATTTTGGGGCACAAAGGCAGAAATTCCTAATATTTTGTGGCAAAAATGCAGAAATTCCTTATATTTTGAGGTAAAAAGGCTGAAATTCCCCTTATTTGGGGGCAAAAAGGCAGAAATTTCCCTTATTTTGGGGCAAAATTGAAGAAATTTCACTTATTTCAGGGTAATAAGTCAGAAATTTTTCTTATTTTGAAGCAAAAAGACAAAAATTCCCTTTGTTTTTTGGGAAAAAGACAGAAATTTTACTTATTTAGAGGCAAAAATGCAGAAATTCCCCTTATTTTGGAGCAAAAATGAGGACATTTCCCTTTTTTATGGCAAAAAGGTATGCATTCCTCTTATTTTCAGGCAAAAAGGCAGAAATTCCCCGTATTTTGGAGCAAAATTGAAGAAATTTCTCTAATTTTGGGGCAAAATGGCAGAAATTCCCTATATGTTGGGGCAAAAAGACAGAAATTTCCCTTATTTTGGAGCAAAAATGAAGAAATTTCCCTTTTTTATGGCAAAAAGGTATGCATTCCTCTTATTTTCAGGCAAAAAGAAAGAAATTCCCTGTATTTTGGAGCAAAATTGAAGAAATGCTCCTAATTGTGGGGCAAAAAGGCAGAAATTCCCTATATGTTGGGGCAAAAAGACAGAAATTCTCCTTATTTAGGAGAAAAACTCAGAAATTTCAATTATTTTGAGGCAAAATTGCAGAAATTTCACTTATTTCAGAAAAAAAGCAGAAATTTTCTTATTTTGGGGCAAAAAAGCAGAAATTTCTTTTATTTTGGTACAAAATTGCAGAAATTTTTCTTATTTTGGGGCAAAAAGACAGAAATTTCCCATATTTTGGGGCAAAAATGCAGAAATTCCCTCTTATGTTGAGGTAAAAATGCTGAAATTCTCCTTATTTGGGGGCAAAAAGGCAGAAATTTCTCTTATTTTGAGGCAAAATTGCAGAAATTTCACTTATTTCAGGGTAATAAGTCAGAAATTTTTTTTTTATTTTGGGACAAAAAAGACAGAAATTCCCTTTGTTTTGGGGAGAAAAGAGAGTAATTCCACTTATTTAGAGGCAAAAAAGCAGAAATTCCCCTTATTGTGGAGCAAAATTGCAGAAATTTCCCTATTTTGTGGCAAAAAGCTATGCATTCTTCTTATTTTGGACACAAAGGCAGAAATTCCCTGTATTTTGGGGCAAAATTGCAGAAATTCCCCTAATTGTGGGGCAAAAAGGCAGAAATTCCCTATATGTTGGGGCAAAAAGACAGAAATTCTCATTATTTTGGGGCAAAACTCAGAAATTCCACTTATTTTGGGGCAAAATTCCAGAAATTTCCCTTATTTTGGGGCAAAATTGCAGAAATTTCACTTATTTTGGGGCAAATTGCAGAAATTTCACTTATTTCAAGGATAAAATGAAGAATTTTTCTTATTTGGAGGCAAAAACGTAGAAATTTCTTTTATTTTGGTACAAAATTGCAGAAATTTTTCTTATTTTGGGCAAAAAGGCAGAAATTTCCCATATTTTGGGGCAAAAATGCAGAAATTCCTTTTATTTTGAGGTAAAAAGGCTGAAATTCCTATTATTTGGGGGCAAAAAGTAAGAAATTCCCATTATTTTGGTGCCAAAAGTAGATATTTCCCTTGTTTTTGGGATAAATTTTAGAAATTTAACTTATTTCAGGATAAAAAGTCAGAAATTTTCCTTATTTTGGGGCAGAAAGGCAGAAATTCCTAATATTTTGTGGCAAAATGCAGAAATTCCCCTTATTTTGAGGTAAAAAGGCTGAAATTCCCCTTATTTGGGGGCAAAAAGTCAGAAATTTCCCTTATTTTGGGGCAAAATTGCAGAAATTTCACTTACTTCAAAGTAATAAGTCAGAAATTTTCCTTATTTTGGGGTAAAACAGACAGAAATTCCTTTTGTTTTGGGAGAGAAAGACAGAAATTCCTCTTATTTAGAGGCAAAAAAGCAGAAATTCCACTTATTTTGGAGCAAAAATGAAGAAATTTCCATTTTTTATGGCAAAAAGGTATGCATTCTTCTTATTTTCGGGCAAAAAGGCAGAAATTCCCCGTATTTTGGAGCAAAATTGCAGAAATTCCCCTAATTGTGGGGCCAAGAGGCAGAAATTTTCTATATGTTGGGGCAAAAAGACAGAAATTCTCCTTATTGTGGGGCAAAACTCAGAAATTTCACTTATTTTTGGGGCAAAATTGCAGAAATTTCACTTATTTCAGAAAAAAAGCAGAAATTTTCTTATTTTCGGGCAAAAAGGCAGAAATTTCTTTCATTTTGGTACAAAATTGAAGAAATTTTTCTTATTTTGGGGCAAAAAGGCAGAAATTTCCCATATTTTAGGGCAAAAATGCAGAAATTCCCCTTATTTTGAGGTAAAAAGGCTGAAATTCCCCTTATTAGGGGGCAAAAAGGCAGAGATTTCTATAATTTTGGTACAAAATTGCAGAAATTTTTCTTATTTTGGGCCAAAAAGCAGAAATTTCCCATATTTTGGGGCTAAAATGGAGAAATTCCCCTTATTTTGAGGTAAAAAGGCTGAAATTCCCCTTATTTGGGGGCAAAAAGTAAGAAATTCCCCTTATTTTGGGGCAAAAAGCAGACATTTCCCATATTTTGGGGAAAAATTTTAGAAATTTAACTTATTTCAGGGCAAAAAGTCAGAAATTTTTCTTATTTTGGGGCACAAAGACAGAAATTCCTAATATTTTGTGGCAAAAATGCAGAAATTCCTTATATTTTGAGGTAAAAAGGCTGAAATTCCCCTTATTTGGGGGCAAAAAGGCAGAAATTTCCCTTATTTTGGGGCAAAATTGAAGAAATTTCACTTATTTCAGGGTAATAAGTCAGAAATTTTTCTTATTTTGAAGCAAAAAGACAAAAATTCCCTTTGTTTTGTGGGAAAAAAGACAGAAATTTTACTTATTTAGAGGCAAAAATGCAGAAATTCCCCTTATTTTGGAGCAAAAATGAGGAGATTTCCCTTTTTTATGGCAAAAAGGTATGCATTCCTCTTATTTTCAGGCAAAAAGGCAGAAATTCCCCGTATTTTGGAGCAAAATTGAAGAAATTCCTCTAATTTTGGGGCAAAATGGCAGAAATTCCCTATATGTTGGGGCAAAAAGACAGAAATTCCCCTTATTTTGGAGCAAAAATGAAGAAATTTCCCTTTTTTATGGCAAAAAGGTATGCATTCCTCTTATTTTCAGGCAAAAAGAAAGAAATTCCCTGTATTTTGGAGCAAAATTGAAGAAATGCTCCTAATTGTGGGGCAAAAAGGCAGAAATTCCCTATATGTTGGGGCAAAAAGACAGAAATTCTCCTTATTTAGGAGAAAAACTCAGAAATTTCAATTATTTTGAGGCAAAATTGCAGAAATTTCACTTATTTCAGAAAAAAAGCAGAAATTTTCTTATTTTGGGGCAAAAAAGCAGAAATTTCTTTTATTTTGGTACAAAATTGCAGAAATTTTTCTTATTTTGGGGCAAAAAGACAGAAATTTCCCATATTTTGGTGCAAAAATGCAGAAATTCCCTCTTATGTTGAGGTAAAAATGCTGAAATTCTCCTTATTTGGGGGCAAAAAGGCAGAAATTTCTCTTATTTTGAGGCAAAATTGCAGAAATTTCACTTATTTCAGGGTAATAAGTCAGAAATTTTTTTTTTATTTTGGGACAAAAAAGACAGAAATTCCCTTTGTTTTGGGGAGAAAAGAGAGTAATTCCACTTATTTAGAGGCAAAAAAGCAGAAATTCCCCTTATTGTGGAGCAAAATTGCAGAAATTTCCCTATTTTGTGGCAAAAAGCTATGCATTCTTCTTATTTTGGACACAAAGGCAGAAATTCCCTGTATTTTGGGGCAAAATTGCAGAAATTCCCCTAATTGTGGGGCAAAAAGGCAGAAATTCCCTATATGTTGGGGCAAAAAGACAGAAATTCTCATTATTTTGGGGCAAAACTCAGAAATTCCACTTATTTTGGGGCAAAATTCCAGAAATTTCCCTTATTTTGGGGCAAAATTGCAAAATTTCACTTATTTTGGGGCAAATTGCAGAAATTTCACTTATTTCAAGGATAAAATGAAAAATTTTTCTTATTTGGAGGCAAAAACGTAGAAATTTCTTTTATTTTGGTACAAAATTGCAGAAATTTTTCTTATTTTGGGCAAAAAGGCAGAAATTTCCCATATTTTGGGGCAAAAATGCAGAAATTCCTTTTATTTTGAGGTAAAAAGGCTGAAATTCCTATTATTTGGGGGCAAAAAGTAAGAAATTCCCATTATTTTGGTGCCAAAAGTAGATATTTCCCTTGTTTTTGGGAAAAATTTTAGAAATTTAACTTATTTCAGGGCAAAAAGTCAGAAATTTTCCTTATTTTGGGGCAGAAAGGCAGAAATTCCTAATATTTTGTGGCAAAATGCAGAAATTCCCCTTATTTTGAGGTAAAAAGGCTGAAATTCCCCTTATTTGGGGGCAAAAAGTCAGAAATTTCCCTTATTTTGGGGCAAAATTGCAGAAATTTCACTTACTTCAAAGTAATAAGTCAGAAATTTTCCTTATTTTGGGGTAAAAAAGACAGAAATTCCTTTTGTTTTGGGGGAGAAAGACAGAAATTCCTCTTATTTAGAGGCAAAAAAGCAGAAATTCCACTTATTTTGGAGCAAAAATGAAGAAATTTCCATTTTTTATGGCAAAAAGGTATGCATTCTTCTTATTTTCGGGCAAAAAGGCAGAAATTCCCCGTATTTTGGAGCAAAATTGCAGAAATTCCCCTAATTGTGGGGCCAAGAGGCAGAAATTTTCTATATGTTGGGGCAAAAAGACAGAAATTCTCCTTATTGTGGGGCAAAACTCAGAAATTTCACTTATTTTGGGGCAAAATTGCAGAAATTTCACTTATTTCAGAGAAAAGCAGAAATTTTCTTATTTTGGGTCAAAAAGGCAGAAATTTCTTTTATTTTGGTACAAAATTGCAGAAATTTTTCTTATTTTGGGGCAAAAAGGCAGAAATTCCTAATATTTTGTGGCAAAAAAGCAGAAATTCCCCTTATTTTGAGGTAAAAAGGCTGAAATTCCCCTTATTAGGGGGCAAAAAGGCAGAGATTTCTATAATTTTGGTACAAAATTGCAGAAATTTTTCTTATTTTGGGCCAAAAAGCAGAAATTTCCCATATTTTGGGGCTAAAATGGAGAAATTCCCCTTATTTTGAGGTAAAAAGGCTGAAATTCCCCTTATTTGGGGGCAAAAAGTAAGAAATTCCCCTTATTTTGGGGCAAAAAGCAGACATTTCCCATATTTTGGGGAAAAATTTTAGAAATTTAACTTATTTCAGGGCAAAAAGTCAGAAATTTTTCTTATTTTGGGGCACAAAGACAGAAATTCCTAATATTTTGTGGCAAAAATGCAGAAATTCCTTATATTTTGAGGTAAAAAGGCTGAAATTCCCCTTATTTGGGGGCAAAAAGGCAGAAATTTCCCTTATTTTGGGGCAAAATTGAAGAAATTTCACTTATTTCAGGGTAATAAGTCAGAAATTTTTCTTATTTTGAAGCAAAAAGACAAAAATTCCCTTTGTTTTGTGGGAAAAAGACAGAAATTTTACTTATTTAGAGGCAAAAATGCAGAAATTCCCCTTATTTTGGAGCAAAAATGAGGAGATTTCCCTTTTTTATGGCAAAAAGGTATGCATTCCTCTTATTTTCAGGCAAAAAGGCAGAAATTCCCCGTATTTTGGAGCAAAATTGAAGAAATTCCTCTAATTTTGGGGCAAAATGGCAGAAATTCCCTATATGTTGGGGCAAAAAGACAGAAATTCCCCTTATTTTGGAGCAAAAATGAAGAAATTTCCCTTTTTTATGGCAAAAAGGTATGCATTCCTCTTATTTTCAGGCAAAAAGAAAGAAATTCCCTGTATTTTGGAGCAAAATTGAAGAAATGCTCCTAATTGTGGGGCAAAAAGGCAGAAATTCCCTATATGTTGGGGCAAAAAGACAGAAATTCTCCTTATTTAGGAGAAAAACTCAGAAATTTCAATTATTTTGAGGCAAAATTGCAGAAATTTCACTTATTTCAGAAAAAAAGCAGAAATTTTCTTATTTTGGGGCAAAAAAGCAGAAATTTCTTTTATTTTGGTACAAAATTGCAGAAATTTTTCTTATTTTGGGGCAAAAAGACAGAAATTTCCCATATTTTGGGGCAAAAATGCAGAAATTCCCTCTTATGTTGAGGTAAAAATGCTGAAATTCTCCTTATTTGGGGGCAAAAAGGCAGAAATTTCTCTTATTTTGAGGCAAAATTGCAGAAATTTCACTTATTTCAGGGTAATAAGTCAGAAATTTTTTTTTTATTTTGGGACAAAAAAGACAGAAATTCCCTTTGTTTTGGGGAGAAAAGAGAGTAATTCCACTTATTTAGAGGCAAAAAAGCAGAAATTCCCCTTATTGTGGAGCAAAATTGCAGAAATTTCCCTATTTTGTGGCAAAAAGGTATGCATTCTTCTTATTTTGGACACAAAGGCAGAAATTCCCTGTATTTTGGGGCAAAATTGCAGAAATTCCCCTAATTGTGGGGCAAAAAGGCAGAAATTCCCTATATGTTGGGGCAAAAAGACAGAAATTCTCATTATTTTGGGGCAAAACTCAGAAATTCCACTTATTTTGGGGCAAAATTCCAGAAATTTCCCTTATTTTGGGGCAAAATTGCAGAAATTTCACTTATTTTGGGGCAAATTGCAGAAATTTCACTTATTTCAAGGATAAAATGAAAAATTTTTCTTATTTGGAGGCAAAAACATAGAAATTTCTTTTATTTTGGTACAAAATTGCAGAAATTTTTCTTATTTTGGGCAAAAAGGCAGAAATTTCCCATATTTTGGGGCAAAAATGCAGAAATTCCTTTTATTTTGAGGTAAAAAGGCTGAAATTCCTATTATTTGGGGGCAAAAAGTAATAAATTCCCATTATTTTGGTGCCAAAAGTAGATATTTCCCTTGTTTTTGGGAAAAATTTTAGAAATTTAACTTATTTCAGGGCAAAAAGTCAGAAATTTTCCTTATTTTGGGGCAGAAAGGCAGAAATTCCTAATATTTTGTGGCAAAATGCAGAAATTCCCCTTATTTTGAGGTAAAAAGGCTGAAATTCCCCTTATTTGGGGGCAAAAAGTCAGAAATTTCCCTTATTTTGGGGCAAAATTGCAGAAATTTCACTTACTTCAAAGTAATAAGTCAGAAATTTTCCTTATTTTGGGGTAAAAAAGACAGAAATTCCTTTTGTTTTGGGGGAGAAAGACAGAAATTCCTCTTATTTAGAGGCAAAAGAGCAGAAATTCCACTTATTTTGGAGCAAAAATGAAGAAATTTCCATTTTTTATGGCAAAAAGGTATGCATTCTTCTTATTTTCGGGCAAAAAGGCAGAAATTCCCCGTATTTTGGAGCAAAATTGCAGAAATTCCCCTAATTGTGGGGCCAAGAGGCAGAAATTTTCTATATGTTGGGGCAAAAAGACAGAAATTCTCCTTATTGTGGGGCAAAACTCAGAAATTTCACTTATTTTTGGGGCAAAATTGCAGAAATTTCACTTATTTCAGAAAAAAAGCAGAAATTTTCTTATTTTCGGGCAAAAAGGCAGAAATTTCTTTCATTTTGGTACAAAATTGAAGAAATTTTTCTTATTTTGGGGCAAAAAGGCAGAAATTTCCCATATTTTAGGGCAAAAATGCAGAAATTCCCCTTATTTTGAGGTAAAAAGGCTGAAATTCCCCTTATTAGGGGGCAAAAAGGCAGAGATTTCTATAATTTTGGTACAAAATTGCAGAAATTTTTCTTATTTTGGGCCAAAAAGCAGAAATTTCCCATATTTTGGGGCTAAAATGGAGAAATTCCCCTTATTTTGAGGTAAAAAGGCTGAAATTCCCCTTATTTGGGGGCAAAAAGTAAGAAATTCCCCTTATTTTGGGGCAAAAAGCAGACATTTCCCATATTTTGGGGAAAAATTTTAGAAATTTAACTTATTTCAGGGCAAAAAGTCAGAAATTTTTCTTATTTTGGGGCACAAAGACAGAAATTCCTAATATTTTGTGGCAAAAATGCAGAAATTCCTTATATTTTGAGGTAAAAAGGCTGAAATTCCCCTTATTTGGGGGCAAAAAGGCAGAAATTTCCCTTATTTTGGGGCAAAATTGAAGAAATTTCACTTATTTCAGGGTAATAAGTCAGAAATTTTTCTTATTTTGAAGCAAAAAGACAAAAATTCCCTTTGTTTTGTGGGAAAAAGACAGAAATTTTACTTATTTAGAGGCAAAAATGCAGAAATTCCCCTTATTTTGGAGCAAAAATGAGGAGATTTCCCTTTTTTATGGCAAAAAGGTATGCATTCCTCTTATTTTCAGGCAAAAAGGCAGAAATTCCCCGTATTTTGGAGCAAAATTGAAGAAATTCCTCTAATTTTGGGGCAAAATGGCAGAAATTCCCTATATGTTGGGGCAAAAAGACAGAAATTCCCCTTATTTTGGAGCAAAAATGAAGAAATTTCCCTTTTTTATGGCAAAAAGGTATGCATTCCTCTTATTTTCAGGCAAAAAGAAAGAAATTCCCTGTATTTTGGAGCAAAATTGAAGAAATGCTCCTAATTGTGGGGCAAAAAGGCAGAAATTCCCTATATGTTGGGGCAAAAAGACAGAAATTCTCCTTATTTAGGAGAAAAACTCAGAAATTTCAATTATTTTGAGGCAAAATTGCAGAAATTTCACTTATTTCAGAAAAAAAGCAGAAATTTTCTTATTTTGGGGCAAAAAAGCAGAAATTTCTTTTATTTTGGTACAAAATTGCAGAAATTTTTCTTATTTTGGGGCAAAAAGACAGAAATTTCCCATATTTTGGGGCAAAAATGCAGAAATTCCCTCTTATGTTGAGGTAAAAATGCTGAAATTCTCCTTATTTGGGGGCAAAAAGGCAGAAATTTCTCTTATTTTGAGGCAAAATTGCAGAAATTTCACTTATTTCAGGGTAATAAGTCAGAAATTTTTTTTTTTTTTTTGGGACAAAAAAGACAGAAATTCCCTTTGTTTTGGGGAGAAAAGAGAGTAATTCCACTTATTTAGAGGCAAAAAAGCAGAAATTCCCCTTATTGTGGAGCAAAATTGCAGAAATTTCCCTATTTTGTGGCAAAAAGGTATGCATTCTTCTTATTTTGGACACAAAGGCAGAAATTCCCTGTATTTTGGGGCAAAATTGCAGAAATTCCCCTAATTGTGGGGCAAAAAGGCAGAAATTCCCTATATGTTGGGGCAAAAAGACAGAAATTCTCATTATTTTGGGGCAAAACTCAGAAATTCCACTTATTTTGGGGCAAAATTCCAGAAATTTCCCTTATTTTGGGGCAAAATTGCAGAAATTTCACTTATTTTGGGGCAAATTGCAGAAATTTCACTTATTTCAAGGATAAAATGAAAAATTTTTCTTATTTGGAGGCAAAAACGTAGAAATTTCTTTTATTTTGGTACAAAATTGCAGAAATTTTTCTTATTTTGGGCAAAAAGGCAGAAATTTCCCATATTTTGGGGCAAAAATGCAGAAATTCCTTTTATTTTGAGGTAAAAAGGCTGAAATTCCTATTATTTGGGGGCAAAAAGTAAGAAATTCCCATTATTTTGGTGCCAAAAGTAGATATTTCCCTTGTTTTTGGGAAAAATTTTAGAAATTTAACTTATTTCAGGGCAAAAAGTCAGAAATTTTCCTTATTTTGGGGCAGAAAGGCAGAAATTCCTAATATTTTGTGGCAAAATTCAGAAATTCCCCTTATTTTGAGGTAAAAAGGCTGAAATTCCCCTTATTTGGGGGCAAAAAGTCAGAAATTTCCCTTATTTTGGGGCAAAATTGCAGAAATTTCACTTACTTCAAAGTAATAAGTCAGAAATTTTCCTTATTTTGGGGTAAAAAAGACAGAAATTCCTTTTGTTTTGGGGGAGAAAGACAGAAATTCCTCTTATTTAGAGGCAAAAAAGCAGAAATTCCACTTATTTTGGAGCAAAAATGAAGAAATTTCCATTTTTTATGGCAAAAAGGTATGCATTCTTCTTATTTTCGGGCAAAAAGGCAGAAATTCCCCGTATTTTGGAGCAAAATTGCAGAAATTCCCCTAATTGTGGGGCCAAGAGGCAGAAATTTTCTATATGTTGGGGCAAAAAGACAGAAATTCTCCTTATTGTGGGGCAAAACTCAGAAATTTCACTTATTTTGGGGCAAAATTGCAGAAATTTCACTTATTTCAGAGAAAAGCAGAAATTTTCTTATTTTGGGTCAAAAAGGCAGAAATTTCTTTTATTTTGGTACAAAATTGCAGAAATTTTTCTTATTTTGGGGCAAAAAGGCAGAAATTCCTAATATTTTGTGGCAAAAAAGCAGAAATTCCCCTTATTTTGAGGTAAAAAGGCTGAAATTCCCCTTATTAGGGGGCAAAAAGGCAGAGATTTCTATAATTTTGGTACAAAATTGCAGAAATTTTTCTTATTTTGGGCCAAAAAGCAGAAATTTCCCATATTTTGGGGCTAAAATGGAGAAATTCCCCTTATTTTGAGGTAAAAAGGCTGAAATTCCCCTTATTTGGGGGCAAAAAGTAAGAAATTCCCCTTATTTTGGGGCAAAAAGCAGACATTTCCCATATTTTGGGGAAAAATTTTAGAAATTTAACTTATTTCAGGGCAAAAAGTCAGAAATTTTTCTTATTTTGGGGCACAAAGACAGAAATTCCTAATATTTTGTGGCAAAAATGCAGAAATTCCTTATATTTTGAGGTAAAAAGGCTGAAATTCCCCTTATTTGGGGGCAAAAAGGCAGAAATTTCCCTTATTTTGGGGCAAAATTGAAGAAATTTCACTTATTTCAGGGTAATAAGTCAGAAATTTTTCTTATTTTGAAGCAAAAAGACAAAAATTCCCTTTGTTTTGTGGGAAAAAGACAGAAATTTTACTTATTTAGAGGCAAAAATGCAGAAATTCCCCTTATTTTGGAGCAAAAATGAGGAGATTTCCCTTTTTTATGGCAAAAAGGTATGCATTCCTCTTATTTTCAGGCAAAAAGGCAGAAATTCCCCGTATTTTGGAGCAAAATTGAAGAAATTCCTCTAATTTTGGGGCAAAATGGCAGAAATTCCCTATATGTTGGGGCAAAAAGACAGAAATTCCCCTTATTTTGGAGCAAAAATGAAGAAATTTCCCTTTTTTATGGCAAAAAGGTATGCATTCCTCTTATTTTCAGGCAAAAAGAAAGAAATTCCCTGTATTTTGGAGCAAAATTGAAGAAATGCTCCTAATTGTGGGGCAAAAAGGCAGAAATTCCCTATATGTTGGGGCAAAAAGACAGAAATTCTCCTTATTTAGGAGAAAAACTCAGAAATTTCAATTATTTTGAGGCAAAATTGCAGAAATTTCACTTATTTCAGAAAAAAAGCAGAAATTTTCTTATTTTGGGGCAAAAAAGCAGAAATTTCTTTTATTTTGGTACAAAATTGCAGAAATTTTTCTTATTTTGGGGCAAAAAGACAGAAATTTCCCATATTTTGGGGCAAAAATGCAGAAATTCCCTCTTATGTTGAGGTAAAAATGCTGAAATTCTCCTTATTTGGGGGCAAAAAGGCAGAAATTTCTCTTATTTTGAGGCAAAATTGCAGAAATTTCACTTATTTCAGGGTAATAAGTCAGAAATTTTTTTTTTATTTTGGGACAAAAAAGACAGAAATTCCCTTTGTTTTGGGGAGAAAAGAGAGTAATTCCACTTATTTAGAGGCAAAAAAGCAGAAATTCCCCTTATTGTGGAGCAAAATTGCAGAAATTTCCCTATTTTGTGGCAAAAAGGTATGCATTCTTCTTATTTTGGACACAAAGGCAGAAATTCCCTGTATTTTGGGGCAAAATTGCAGAAATTCCCCTAATTGTGGGGCAAAAAGGCAGAAATTCCCTATATGTTGGGGCAAAAAGACAGAAATTCTCATTATTTTGGGGCAAAACTCAGAAATTCCACTTATTTTGGGGCAAAATTCCAGAAATTTCCCTTATTTTGGGGCAAAATTGCAGAAATTTCACTTATTTTGGGGCAAATTGCAGAAATTTCACTTATTTCAAGGATAAAATGAAAAATTTTTCTTATTTGGAGGCAAAAACGTAGAAATTTCTTTTATTTTGGTACAAAATTGCAGAAATTTTTCTTATTTTGGGCAAAAAGGCAGAAATTTCCCATATTTTGGGGCAAAAATGCAGAAATTCCTTTTATTTTGAGGTAAAAAGGCTGAAATTCCTATTATTTGGGGGCAAAAAGTAATAAATTCCCATTATTTTGGTGCCAAAAGTAGATATTTCCCTTGTTTTTGGGAAAAATTTTAGAAATTTAACTTATTTCAGGGCAAAAAGTCAGAAATTTTCCTTATTTTGGGGCAGAAAGGCAGAAATTCCTAATATTTTGTGGCAAAATGCAGAAATTCCCCTTATTTTGAGGTAAAAAGGCTGAAATTCCCCTTATTTGGGGGCAAAAAGTCAGAAATTTCCCTTATTTTGGGGCAAAATTGCAGAAATTTCACTTACTTCAAAGTAATAAGTCAGAAATTTTCCTTATTTTGGGGTAAAAAAGACAGAAATTCCTTTTGTTTTGGGGGAGAAAGACAGAAATTCCTCTTATTTAGAGGCAAAAGAGCAGAAATTCCACTTATTTTGGAGCAAAAATGAAGAAATTTCCATTTTTTATGGCAAAAAGGTATGCATTCTTCTTATTTTCGGGCAAAAAGGCAGAAATTCCCCGTATTTTGGAGCAAAATTGCAGAAATTCCCCTAATTGTGGGGCCAAGAGGCAGAAATTTTCTATATGTTGGGGCAAAAAGACAGAAATTCTCCTTATTGTGGGGCAAAACTCAGAAATTTCACTTATTTTTGGGGCAAAATTGCAGAAATTTCACTTATTTCAGAAAAAAAGCAGAAATTTTCTTATTTTCGGGCAAAAAGGCAGAAATTTCTTTCATTTTGGTACAAAATTGAAGAAATTTTTCTTATTTTGGGGCAAAAAGGCAGAAATTTCCCATATTTTAGGGCAAAAATGCAGAAATTCCCCTTATTTTGAGGTAAAAAGGCTGAAATTCCCCTTATTAGGGGGCAAAAAGGCAGAGATTTCTATAATTTTGGTACAAAATTGCAGAAATTTTTCTTATTTTGGGCCAAAAAGCAGAAATTTCCCATATTTTGGGGCTAAAATGGAGAAATTCCCCTTATTTTGAGGTAAAAAGGCTGAAATTCCCCTTATTTGGGGGCAAAAAGTAAGAAATTCCCCTTATTTTGGGGCAAAAAGCAGACATTTCCCATATTTTGGGGAAAAATTTTAGAAATTTAACTTATTTCAGGGCAAAAAGTCAGAAATTTTTCTTATTTTGGGGCACAAAGACAGAAATTCCTAATATTTTGTGGCAAAAATGCAGAAATTCCTTATATTTTGAGGTAAAAAGGCTGAAATTCCCCTTATTTGGGGGCAAAAAGGCAGAAATTTCCCTTATTTTGGGGCAAAATTGAAGAAATTTCACTTATTTCAGGGTAATAAGTCAGAAATTTTTCTTATTTTGAAGCAAAAAGACAAAAATTCCCTTTGTTTTGTGGGAAAAAGACAGAAATTTTACTTATTTAGAGGCAAAAATGCAGAAATTCCCCTTATTTTGGAGCAAAAATGAGGAGATTTCCCTTTTTTATGGCAAAAAGGTATGCATTCCTCTTATTTTCAGGCAAAAAGGCAGAAATTCCCCGTATTTTGGAGCAAAATTGAAGAAATTCCTCTAATTTTGGGGCAAAATGGCAGAAATTCCCTATATGTTGGGGCAAAAAGACAGAAATTCCCCTTATTTTGGAGCAAAAATGAAGAAATTTCCCTTTTTTATGGCAAAAAGGTATGCATTCCTCTTATTTTCAGGCAAAAAGAAAGAAATTCCCTGTATTTTGGAGCAAAATTGAAGAAATGCTCCTAATTGTGGGGCAAAAAGGCAGAAATTCCCTATATGTTGGGGCAAAAAGACAGAAATTCTCCTTATTTAGGAGAAAAACTCAGAAATTTCAATTATTTTGAGGCAAAATTGCAGAAATTTCACTTATTTCAGAAAAAAAGCAGAAATTTTCTTATTTTGGGGCAAAAAAGCAGAAATTTCTTTTATTTTGGTACAAAATTGCAGAAATTTTTCTTATTTTGGGGCAAAAAGACAGAAATTTCCCATATTTTGGGGCAAAAATGCAGAAATTCCCTCTTATGTTGAGGTAAAAATGCTGAAATTCTCCTTATTTGGGGGCAAAAAGGCAGAAATTTCTCTTATTTTGAGGCAAAATTGCAGAAATTTCACTTATTTCAGGGTAATAAGTCAGAAATTTTTTTTTTTTTTTGGGACAAAAAAGACAGAAATTCCCTTTGTTTTGGGGAGAAAAGAGAGTAATTCCACTTATTTAGAGGCAAAAAAGCAGAAATTCCCCTTATTGTGGAGCAAAATTGCAGAAATTTCCCTATTTTGTGGCAAAAAGGTATGCATTCTTCTTATTTTGGACACAAAGGCAGAAATTCCCTGTATTTTGGGGCAAAATTGCAGAAATTCCCCTAATTGTGGGGCAAAAAGGCAGAAATTCCCTATATGTTGGGGCAAAAAGACAGAAATTCTCATTATTTTGGGGCAAAACTCAGAAATTCCACTTATTTTGGGGCAAAATTCCAGAAATTTCCCTTATTTTGGGGCAAAATTGCAGAAATTTCACTTATTTTGGGGCAAATTGCAGAAATTTCACTTATTTCAAGGATAAAATGAAAAATTTTTCTTATTTGGAGGCAAAAACGTAGAAATTTCTTTTATTTTGGTACAAAATTGCAGAAATTTTTCTTATTTTGGGCAAAAAGGCAGAAATTTCCCATATTTTGGGGCAAAAATGCAGAAATTCCTTTTATTTTGAGGTAAAAAGGCTGAAATTCCTATTATTTGGGGGCAAAAAGTAATAAATTCCCATTATTTTGGTGCCAAAAGTAGATATTTCCCTTGTTTTTGGGAAAAATTTTAGAAATTTAACTTATTTCAGGGCAAAAAGTCAGAAATTTTCCTTATTTTGGGGCAGAAAGGCAGAAATTCCTAATATTTTGTGGCAAAATGCAGAAATTCCCCTTATTTTGAGGTAAAAAGGCTGAAATTCCCCTTATTTGGGGGCAAAAAGTCAGAAATTTCCCTTATTTTGGGGCAAAATTGCAGAAATTTCACTTACTTCAAAGTAATAAGTCAGAAATTTTCCTTATTTTGGGGTAAAAAAGACAGAAATTCCTTTTGTTTTGGGGGAGAAAGACAGAAATTCCTCTTATTTAGAGGCAAAAGAGCAGAAATTCCACTTATTTTGGAGCAAAAATGAAGAAATTTCCATTTTTTATGGCAAAAAGGTATGCATTCTTCTTATTTTCGGGCAAAAAGGCAGAAATTCCCCGTATTTTGGAGCAAAATTGCAGAAATTCCCCTAATTGTGGGGCCAAGAGGCAGAAATTTTCTATATGTTGGGGCAAAAAGACAGAAATTCTCCTTATTGTGGGGCAAAACTCAGAAATTTCACTTATTTTTGGGGCAAAATTGCAGAAATTTCACTTATTTCAGAAAAAAAGCAGAAATTTTCTTATTTTCGGGCAAAAAGGCAGAAATTTCTTTCATTTTGGTACAAAATTGAAGAAATTTTTCTTATTTTGGGGCAAAAAGGCAGAAATTTCCCATATTTTAGGGCAAAAATGCAGAAATTCCCCTTATTTTGAGGTAAAAAGGCTGAAATTCCCCTTATTAGGGGGCAAAAAGGCAGAGATTTCTATAATTTTGGTACAAAATTGCAGAAATTTTTCTTATTTTGGGCCAAAAAGCAGAAATTTCCCATATTTTGGGGCTAAAATGGAGAAATTCCCCTTATTTTGAGGTAAAAAGGCTGAAATTCCCCTTATTTGGGGGCAAAAAGTAAGAAATTCCCCTTATTTTGGGGCAAAAAGCAGACATTTCCCATATTTTGGGGAAAAATTTTAGAAATTTAACTTATTTCAGGGCAAAAAGTCAGAAATTTTTCTTATTTTGGGGCACAAAGACAGAAATTCCTAATATTTTGTGGCAAAAATGCAGAAATTCCTTATATTTTGAGGTAAAAAGGCTGAAATTCCCCTTATTTGGGGGCAAAAAGGCAGAAATTTCCCTTATTTTGGGGCAAAATTGAAGAAATTTCACTTATTTCAGGGTAATAAGTCAGAAATTTTTCTTATTTTGAAGCAAAAAGACAAAAATTCCCTTTGTTTTGTGGGAAAAAGACAGAAATTTTACTTATTTAGAGGCAAAAATGCAGAAATTCCCCTTATTTTGGAGCAAAAATGAGGAGATTTCCCTTTTTTATGGCAAAAAGGTATGCATTCCTCTTATTTTCAGGCAAAAAGGCAGAAATTCCCCGTATTTTGGAGCAAAATTGAAGAAATTCCTCTAATTTTGGGGCAAAATGGCAGAAATTCCCTATATGTTGGGGCAAAAAGACAGAAATTCCCCTTATTTTGGAGCAAAAATGAAGAAATTTCCCTTTTTTATGGCAAAAAGGTATGCATTCCTCTTATTTTCAGGCAAAAAGAAAGAAATTCCCTGTATTTTGGAGCAAAATTGAAGAAATGCTCCTAATTGTGGGGCAAAAAGGCAGAAATTCCCTATATGTTGGGGCAAAAAGACAGAAATTCTCCTTATTTAGGAGAAAAACTCAGAAATTTCAATTATTTTGAGGCAAAATTGCAGAAATTTCACTTATTTCAGAAAAAAAGCAGAAATTTTCTTATTTTGGGGCAAAAAAGCAGAAATTTCTTTTATTTTGGTACAAAATTGCAGAAATTTTTCTTATTTTGGGGCAAAAAGACAGAAATTTCCCATATTTTGGGGCAAAAATGCAGAAATTCCCTCTTATGTTGAGGTAAAAATGCTGAAATTCTCCTTATTTGGGGGCAAAAAGGCAGAAATTTCTCTTATTTTGAGGCAAAATTGCAGAAATTTCACTTATTTCAGGGTAATAAGTCAGAAATTTTTTTTTTTTTTTGGGACAAAAAAGACAGAAATTCCCTTTGTTTTGGGGAGAAAAGAGAGTAATTCCACTTATTTAGAGGCAAAAAAGCAGAAATTCCCCTTATTGTGGAGCAAAATTGCAGAAATTTCCCTATTTTGTGGCAAAAAGGTATGCATTCTTCTTATTTTGGACACAAAGGCAGAAATTCCCTGTATTTTGGGGCAAAATTGCAGAAATTCCCCTAATTGTGGGGCAAAAAGGCAGAAATTCCCTATATGTTGGGGCAAAAAGACAGAAATTCTCATTATTTTGGGGCAAAACTCAGAAATTCCACTTATTTTGGGGCAAAATTCCAGAAATTTCCCTTATTTTGGGGCAAAATTGCAGAAATTTCACTTATTTTGGGGCAAATTGCAGAAATTTCACTTATTTCAAGGATAAAATGAAAAATTTTTCTTATTTGGAGGCAAAAACGTAGAAATTTCTTTTATTTTGGTACAAAATTGCAGAAATTTTTCTTATTTTGGGCAAAAAGGCAGAAATTTCCCATATTTTGGGGCAAAAA
This sequence comes from Micromys minutus, assembly GCF_963924665.1. Lineage (NCBI taxonomy): Eukaryota > Metazoa > Chordata > Mammalia > Rodentia > Muridae > Micromys > Micromys minutus. The sequence goes on along the minus strand of NW_027667887.1, from coordinate 52,816 downwards.
TGCAGAAATTCCTTTTATTTTGAGGTAAAAAGGCTGAAATTCCTATTATTTGGGGGCAAAAAGTAATAAATTCCCATTATTTTGGTGCCAAAAGTAGATATTTCCCTTGTTTTTGGGAAAAATTTTAGAAATTTAACTTATTTCAGGGCAAAAAGTCAGAAATTTTCCTTATTTTGGGGCAGAAAGGCAGAAATTCCTAATATTTTGTGGCAAAATGCAGAAATTCCCCTTATTTTGAGGTAAAAAGGCTGAAATTCCCCTTATTTGGGGGCAAAAAGTCAGAAATTTCCCTTATTTTGGGGCAAAATTGCAGAAATTTCACTTACTTCAAAGTAATAAGTCAGAAATTTTCCTTATTTTGGGGTAAAAAAGACAGAAATTCCTTTTGTTTTGGGGGAGAAAGACAGAAATTCCTCTTATTTAGAGGCAAAAGAGCAGAAATTCCACTTATTTTGGAGCAAAAATGAAGAAATTTCCATTTTTTATGGCAAAAAGGTATGCATTCTTCTTATTTTCGGGCAAAAAGGCAGAAATTCCCCGTATTTTGGAGCAAAATTGCAGAAATTCCCCTAATTGTGGGGCCAAGAGGCAGAAATTTTCTATATGTTGGGGCAAAAAGACAGAAATTCTCCTTATTGTGGGGCAAAACTCAGAAATTTCACTTATTTTTGGGGCAAAATTGCAGAAATTTCACTTATTTCAGAAAAAAAGCAGAAATTTTCTTATTTTCGGGCAAAAAGGCAGAAATTTCTTTCATTTTGGTACAAAATTGAAGAAATTTTTCTTATTTTGGGGCAAAAAGGCAGAAATTTCCCATATTTTAGGGCAAAAATGCAGAAATTCCCCTTATTTTGAGGTAAAAAGGCTGAAATTCCCCTTATTAGGGGGCAAAAAGGCAGAGATTTCTATAATTTTGGTACAAAATTGCAGAAATTTTTCTTATTTTGGGCCAAAAAGCAGAAATTTCCCATATTTTGGGGCTAAAATGGAGAAATTCCCCTTATTTTGAGGTAAAAAGGCTGAAATTCCCCTTATTTGGGGGCAAAAAGTAAGAAATTCCCCTTATTTTGGGGCAAAAAGCAGACATTTCCCATATTTTGGGGAAAAATTTTAGAAATTTAACTTATTTCAGGGCAAAAAGTCAGAAATTTTTCTTATTTTGGGGCACAAAGACAGAAATTCCTAATATTTTGTGGCAAAAATGCAGAAATTCCTTATATTTTGAGGTAAAAAGGCTGAAATTCCCCTTATTTGGGGGCAAAAAGGCAGAAATTTCCCTTATTTTGGGGCAAAATTGAAGAAATTTCACTTATTTCAGGGTAATAAGTCAGAAATTTTTCTTATTTTGAAGCAAAAAGACAAAAATTCCCTTTGTTTTGTGGGAAAAAGACAGAAATTTTACTTATTTAGAGGCAAAAATGCAGAAATTCCCCTTATTTTGGAGCAAAAATGAGGAGATTTCCCTTTTTTATGGCAAAAAGGTATGCATTCCTCTTATTTTCAGGCAAAAAGGCAGAAATTCCCCGTATTTTGGAGCAAAATTGAAGAAATTCCTCTAATTTTGGGGCAAAATGGCAGAAATTCCCTATATGTTGGGGCAAAAAGACAGAAATTCCCCTTATTTTGGAGCAAAAATGAAGAAATTTCCCTTTTTTATGGCAAAAAGGTATGCATTCCTCTTATTTTCAGGCAAAAAGAAAGAAATTCCCTGTATTTTGGAGCAAAATTGAAGAAATGCTCCTAATTGTGGGGCAAAAAGGCAGAAATTCCCTATATGTTGGGGCAAAAAGACAGAAATTCTCCTTATTTAGGAGAAAAACTCAGAAATTTCAATTATTTTGAGGCAAAATTGCAGAAATTTCACTTATTTCAGAAAAAAAGCAGAAATTTTCTTATTTTGGGGCAAAAAAGCAGAAATTTCTTTTATTTTGGTACAAAATTGCAGAAATTTTTCTTATTTTGGGGCAAAAAGACAGAAATTTCCCATATTTTGGGGCAAAAATGCAGAAATTCCCTCTTATGTTGAGGTAAAAATGCTGAAATTCTCCTTATTTGGGGGCAAAAAGGCAGAAATTTCTCTTATTTTGAGGCAAAATTGCAGAAATTTCACTTATTTCAGGGTAATAAGTCAGAAATTTTTTTTTTTTTTTGGGACAAAAAAGACAGAAATTCCCTTTGTTTTGGGGAGAAAAGAGAGTAATTCCACTTATTTAGAGGCAAAAAAGCAGAAATTCCCCTTATTGTGGAGCAAAATTGCAGAAATTTCCCTATTTTGTGGCAAAAAGGTATGCATTCTTCTTATTTTGGACACAAAGGCAGAAATTCCCTGTATTTTGGGGCAAAATTGCAGAAATTCCCCTAATTGTGGGGCAAAAAGGCAGAAATTCCCTATATGTTGGGGCAAAAAGACAGAAATTCTCATTATTTTGGGGCAAAACTCAGAAATTCCACTTATTTTGGGGCAAAATTCCAGAAATTTCCCTTATTTTGGGGCAAAATTGCAGAAATTTCACTTATTTTGGGGCAAATTGCAGAAATTTCACTTATTTCAAGGATAAAATGAAAAATTTTTCTTATTTGGAGGCAAAAACGTAGAAATTTCTTTTATTTTGGTACAAAATTGCAGAAATTTTTCTTATTTTGGGCAAAAAGGCAGAAATTTCCCATATTTTGGGGCAAAAATGCAGAAATTCCTTTTATTTTGAGGTAAAAAGGCTGAAATTCCTATTATTTGGGGGCAAAAAGTAATAAATTCCCATTATTTTGGTGCCAAAAGTAGATATTTCCCTTGTTTTTGGGAAAAATTTTAGAAATTTAACTTATTTCAGGGCAAAAAGTCAGAAATTTTCCTTATTTTGGGGCAGAAAGGCAGAAATTCCTAATATTTTGTGGCAAAATGCAGAAATTCCCCTTATTTTGAGGTAAAAAGGCTGAAATTCCCCTTATTTGGGGGCAAAAAGTCAGAAATTTCCCTTATTTTGGGGCAAAATTGCAGAAATTTCACTTACTTCAAAGTAATAAGTCAGAAATTTTCCTTATTTTGGGGTAAAAAAGACAGAAATTCCTTTTGTTTTGGGGGAGAAAGACAGAAATTCCTCTTATTTAGAGGCAAAAGAGCAGAAATTCCACTTATTTTGGAGCAAAAATGAAGAAATTTCCATTTTTTATGGCAAAAAGGTATGCATTCTTCTTATTTTCGGGCAAAAAGGCAGAAATTCCCCGTATTTTGGAGCAAAATTGCAGAAATTCCCCTAATTGTGGGGCCAAGAGGCAGAAATTTTCTATATGTTGGGGCAAAAAGACAGAAATTCTCCTTATTGTGGGGCAAAACTCAGAAATTTCACTTATTTTTGGGGCAAAATTGCAGAAATTTCACTTATTTCAGAAAAAAAGCAGAAATTTTCTTATTTTCGGGCAAAAAGGCAGAAATTTCTTTCATTTTGGTACAAAATTGAAGAAATTTTTCTTATTTTGGGGCAAAAAGGCAGAAATTTCCCATATTTTAGGGCAAAAATGCAGAAATTCCCCTTATTTTGAGGTAAAAAGGCTGAAATTCCCCTTATTAGGGGGCAAAAAGGCAGAGATTTCTATAATTTTGGTACAAAATTGCAGAAATTTTTCTTATTTTGGGCCAAAAAGCAGAAATTTCCCATATTTTGGGGCTAAAATGGAGAAATTCCCCTTATTTTGAGGTAAAAAGGCTGAAATTCCCCTTATTTGGGGGCAAAAAGTAAGAAATTCCCCTTATTTTGGGGCAAAAAGCAGACATTTCCCATATTTTGGGGAAAAATTTTAGAAATTTAACTTATTTCAGGGCAAAAAGTCAGAAATTTTTCTTATTTTGGGGCACAAAGACAGAAATTCCTAATATTTTGTGGCAAAAATGCAGAAATTCCTTATATTTTGAGGTAAAAAGGCTGAAATTCCCCTTATTTGGGGGCAAAAAGGCAGAAATTTCCCTTATTTTGGGGCAAAATTGAAGAAATTTCACTTATTTCAGGGTAATAAGTCAGAAATTTTTCTTATTTTGAAGCAAAAAGACAAAAATTCCCTTTGTTTTGTGGGAAAAAGACAGAAATTTTACTTATTTAGAGGCAAAAATGCAGAAATTCCCCTTATTTTGGAGCAAAAATGAGGAGATTTCCCTTTTTTATGGCAAAAAGGTATGCATTCCTCTTATTTTCAGGCAAAAAGGCAGAAATTCCCCGTATTTTGGAGCAAAATTGAAGAAATTCCTCTAATTTTGGGGCAAAATGGCAGAAATTCCCTATATGTTGGGGCAAAAAGACAGAAATTCCCCTTATTTTGGAGCAAAAATGAAGAAATTTCCCTTTTTTATGGCAAAAAGGTATGCATTCCTCTTATTTTCAGGCAAAAAGAAAGAAATTCCCTGTATTTTGGAGCAAAATTGAAGAAATGCTCCTAATTGTGGGGCAAAAAGGCAGAAATTCCCTATATGTTGGGGCAAAAAGACAGAAATTCTCCTTATTTAGGAGAAAAACTCAGAAATTTCAATTATTTTGAGGCAAAATTGCAGAAATTTCACTTATTTCAGAAAAAAAGCAGAAATTTTCTTATTTTGGGGCAAAAAAGCAGAAATTTCTTTTATTTTGGTACAAAATTGCAGAAATTTTTCTTATTTTGGGGCAAAAAGACAGAAATTTCCCATATTTTGGGGCAAAAATGCAGAAATTCCCTCTTATGTTGAGGTAAAAATGCTGAAATTCTCCTTATTTGGGGGCAAAAAGGCAGAAATTTCTCTTATTTTGAGGCAAAATTGCAGAAATTTCACTTATTTCAGGGTAATAAGTCAGAAATTTTTTTTTTATTTTGGGACAAAAAAGACAGAAATTCCCTTTGTTTTGGGGAGAAAAGAGAGTAATTCCACTTATTTAGAGGCAAAAAAGCAGAAATTCCCCTTATTGTGGAGCAAAATTGCAGAAATTTCCCTATTTTGTGGCAAAAAGGTATGCATTCTTCTTATTTTGGACACAAAGGCAGAAATTCCCTGTATTTTGGGGCAAAATTGCAGAAATTCCCCTAATTGTGGGGCAAAAAGGCAGAAATTCCCTATATGTTGGGGCAAAAAGACAGAAATTCTCATTATTTTGGGGCAAAACTCAGAAATTCCACTTATTTTGGGGCAAAATTCCAGAAATTTCCCTTATTTTGGGGCAAAATTGCAGAAATTTCACTTATTTTGGGGCAAATTGCAGAAATTTCACTTATTTCAAGGATAAAATGAAAAATTTTTCTTATTTGGAGGCAAAAACGTAGAAATTTCTTTTATTTTGGTACAAAATTGCAGAAATTTTTCTTATTTTGGGCAAAAAGGCAGAAATTTCCCATATTTTGGGGCAAAAATGCAGAAATTCCTTTTATTTTGAGGTAAAAAGGCTGAAATTCCTATTATTTGGGGGCAAAAAGTAATAAATTCCCATTATTTTGGTGCCAAAAGTAGATATTTCCCTTGTTTTTGGGAAAAATTTTAGAAATTTAACTTATTTCAGGGCAAAAAGTCAGAAATTTTCCTTATTTTGGGGCAGAAAGGCAGAAATTCCTAATATTTTGTGGCAAAATGCAGAAATTCCCCTTATTTTGAGGTAAAAAGGCTGAAATTCCCCTTATTTGGGGGCAAAAAGTCAGAAATTTCCCTTATTTTGGGGCAAAATTGCAGAAATTTCACTTACTTCAAAGTAATAAGTCAGAAATTTTCCTTATTTTGGGGTAAAAAAGACAGAAATTCCTTTTGTTTTGGGGGAGAAAGACAGAAATTCCTCTTATTTAGAGGCAAAAGAGCAGAAATTCCACTTATTTTGGAGCAAAAATGAAGAAATTTCCATTTTTTATGGCAAAAAGGTATGCATTCTTCTTATTTTCGGGCAAAAAGGCAGAAATTCCCCGTATTTTGGAGCAAAATTGCAGAAATTCCCCTAATTGTGGGGCCAAGAGGCAGAAATTTTCTATATGTTGGGGCAAAAAGACAGAAATTCTCCTTATTGTGGGGCAAAACTCAGAAATTTCACTTATTTTTGGGGCAAAATTGCAGAAATTTCACTTATTTCAGAAAAAAAGCAGAAATTTTCTTATTTTCGGGCAAAAAGGCAGAAATTTCTTTCATTTTGGTACAAAATTGAAGAAATTTTTCTTATTTTGGGGCAAAAAGGCAGAAATTTCCCATATTTTAGGGCAAAAATGCAGAAATTCCCCTTATTTTGAGGTAAAAAGGCTGAAATTCCCCTTATTAGGGGGCAAAAAGGCAGAGATTTCTATAATTTTGGTACAAAATTGCAGAAATTTTTCTTATTTTGGGCCAAAAAGCAGAAATTTCCCATATTTTGGGGCTAAAATGGAGAAATTCCCCTTATTTTGAGGTAAAAAGGCTGAAATTCCCCTTATTTGGGGGCAAAAAGTAAGAAATTCCCCTTATTTTGGGGCAAAAAGCAGACATTTCCCATATTTTGGGGAAAAATTTTAGAAATTTAACTTATTTCAGGGCAAAAAGTCAGAAATTTTTCTTATTTTGGGGCACAAAGACAGAAATTCCTAATATTTTGTGGCAAAAATGCAGAAATTCCTTATATTTTGAGGTAAAAAGGCTGAAATTCCCCTTATTTGGGGGCAAAAAGGCAGAAATTTCCCTTATTTTGGGGCAAAATTGAAGAAATTTCACTTATTTCAGGGTAATAAGTCAGAAATTTTTCTTATTTTGAAGCAAAAAGACAAAAATTCCCTTTGTTTTGTGGGAAAAAGACAGAAATTTTACTTATTTAGAGGCAAAAATGCAGAAATTCCCCTTATTTTGGAGCAAAAATGAGGAGATTTCCCTTTTTTATGGCAAAAAGGTATGCATTCCTCTTATTTTCAGGCAAAAAGGCAGAAATTCCCCGTATTTTGGAGCAAAATTGAAGAAATTCCTCTAATTTTGGGGCAAAATGGCAGAAATTCCCTATATGTTGGGGCAAAAAGACAGAAATTCCCCTTATTTTGGAGCAAAAATGAAGAAATTTCCCTTTTTTATGGCAAAAAGGTATGCATTCCTCTTATTTTCAGGCAAAAAGAAAGAAATTCCCTGTATTTTGGAGCAAAATTGAAGAAATGCTCCTAATTGTGGGGCAAAAAGGCAGAAATTCCCTATATGTTGGGGCAAAAAGACAGAAATTCTCCTTATTTAGGAGAAAAACTCAGAAATTTCAATTATTTTGAGGCAAAATTGCAGAAATTTCACTTATTTCAGAAAAAAAGCAGAAATTTTCTTATTTTGGGGCAAAAAAGCAGAAATTTCTTTTATTTTGGTACAAAATTGCAGAAATTTTTCTTATTTTGGGGCAAAAAGACAGAAATTTCCCATATTTTGGGGCAAAAATGCAGAAATTCCCTCTTATGTTGAGGTAAAAATGCTGAAATTCTCCTTATTTGGGGGCAAAAAGGCAGAAATTTCTCTTATTTTGAGGCAAAATTGCAGAAATTTCACTTATTTCAGGGTAATAAGTCAGAAATTTTTTTTTTATTTTGGGACAAAAAAGACAGAAATTCCCTTTGTTTTGGGGAGAAAAGAGAGTAATTCCACTTATTTAGAGGCAAAAAAGCAGAAATTCCCCTTATTGTGGAGCAAAATTGCAGAAATTTCCCTATTTTGTGGCAAAAAGGTATGCATTCTTCTTATTTTGGACACAAAGGCAGAAATTCCCTGTATTTTGGGGCAAAATTGCAGAAATTCCCCTAATTGTGGGGCAAAAAGGCAGAAATTCCCTATATGTTGGGGCAAAAAGACAGAAATTCTCATTATTTTGGGGCAAAACTCAGAAATTCCACTTATTTTGGGGCAAAATTCCAGAAATTTCCCTTATTTTGGGGCAAAATTGCAGAAATTTCACTTATTTTGGGGCAAATTGCAGAAATTTCACTTATTTCAAGGATAAAATGAAAAATTTTTCTTATTTGGAGGCAAAAACGTAGAAATTTCTTTTATTTTGGTACAAAATTGCAGAAATTTTTCTTATTTTGGGCAAAAAGGCAGAAATTTCCCATATTTTGGGGCAAAAATGCAGAAATTCCTTTTATTTTGAGGTAAAAAGGCTGAAATTCCTATTATTTGGGGGCAAAAAGTAAGAAATTCCCATTATTTTGGTGCCAAAAGTAGATATTTCCCTTGTTTTTGGGAAAAATTTTAGAAATTTAACTTATTTCAGGGCAAAAAGTCAGAAATTTTCCTTATTTTGGGGCAGAAAGGCAGAAATTCCTAATATTTTGTGGCAAAATGCAGAAATTCCCCTTATTTTGAGGTAAAAAGGCTGAAATTCCCCTTATTTGGGGGCAAAAAGTCAGAAATTTCCCTTATTTTGGGGCAAAATTGCAGAAATTTCACTTACTTCAAAGTAATAAGTCAGAAATTTTCCTTATTTTGGGGTAAAAAAGACAGAAATTCCTTTTGTTTTGGGGGAGAAAGACAGAAATTCCTCTTATTTAGAGGCAAAAAAGCAGAAATTCCACTTATTTTGGAGCAAAAATGAAGAAATTTCCATTTTTTATGGCAAAAAGGTATGCATTCTTCTTATTTTCGGGCAAAAAGGCAGAAATTCCCCGTATTTTGGAGCAAAATTGCAGAAATTCCCCTAATTGTGGGGCCAAGAGGCAGAAATTTTCTATATGTTGGGGCAAAAAGACAGAAATTCTCCTTATTGTGGGGCAAAACTCAGAAATTTCACTTATTTTGGGGCAAAATTGCAGAAATTTCACTTATTTCAGAGAAAAGCAGAAATTTTCTTATTTTGGGTCAAAAAGGCAGAAATTTCTTTTATTTTGGTACAAAATTGCAGAAATTTTTCTTATTTTGGGGCAAAAAGGCAGAAATTCCTAATATTTTGTGGCAAAAAAGCAGAAATTCCCCTTATTTTGAGTTAAAAAGGCTGAAATTCCCCTTATTTGGGGGCAAAAAGGCAGAAATTTCTTTTATTTTGGTACAAAATTGCAGAAATTTTTCTTATTTTGGGCAAAATGCAGAAATTTCCCATATTTTGGGGAAAAATGCAGAAATTCCCATTATTTTAAGGTAAAAAGGCTGAAATTCCCCTTATTTAGGGGCAAAAGGTAAGAAATTCCTCTTATTTTGTGGCAAAAAGCAGACATTTCCCTTATTTTGGGGAAAATTTTAGAAATTTATTTCATTTCAGGGCAAAAAGTCAGAAATTTTCCTTATTTTGAGGCAGAAAGGCAGAAATTTCTAATATTTTGTGGCAAAAATGCAGAAATTCCCCTTATTTTGAGGCAAAAAGGCTGAAATTCCCCTTATTTGGGGGAAAAAAGGCAGAAATTTCCTTTATTTTGGGGCAAAATTGCAGAAATTTCACTTATTTCAAGATAATAAGTCAAAAATTTTTCTTATTTTGCGGCAAAAAAGACAGAAATTCCCATTGTTTTGTGGGAAAAAGACAGAAATTTTACTTATTTCGAGGCAATAAAGCAGAAATTCCCCATATTTTGGAGCAAAAATGAAGAAATTTATCTTTTTTATGGCAAAAAGGAATGCATTCTTCTTATTTTCAGGCAAAAAGGCAGAAATTCCCCGTATTTTGCAGCAAAATTGCAGAAATTCCTCTAATTGTGGGGCAAAAATGCAGAAATTCCCTATATGTTTGGGCAAAAAGACAGAAATTCTCCTTATTTTGGGGTAAAACTCTAAAATTCCACTTATTTTGGGGCAAAATTCCAGAAATTTCCCTTATTTTGTGGCAAAATTGCAGAAATTTCACTTATATTGGGGCAAAATTGCAGAAATTTCACTTATTTCAGGGAAAAAAATTAGAATTTTTCTTATTGTGGGGCAAAAAGGCAGAAATTTCTCATATGTTGTGGCAAAAATGCAGAAATTCCCCTTATTTTGAGGTAAAAAGGCTGAAAATCCTCTTATTTGGGAGCAAAAATGCAGAAATTTCCCTTATTTTGGGGTAAAATTGCAGAAATTTCACTTATTTCAGGGTAATAAGTCAGAAATTTTTCTTGTGTTGGGGCAAAAATTACAGAAATTCCCTTTGTTTTGGGGAGAAAAGACAGAAATTCCACTTATTTTGAGGCAAAAAAGCAGAAATTCCCCTTATTTTGGAGCAAAAATGAAGAAATTTCCCTTTTTTATGGCAAAAAGGTATGCATTCTTCTTATTTTCTACAAAAAGGAAGAAATTTCCTGTATTTTGGAGCAAAATTGCAGAAATTCCCCTAAATGTGGGGCCAAAAGGCAGAAATTCCCTATATGTTGGGGCAAAAAGACAGAATTTCTCCTTATTTTGGGGCAAAACTCAGAATTTCACATATTTTGGGGCAATATTCCAGAAATTTTTCTTATTTTGGAGAAATATTGCAGAAATTTCACTTATATTGGGGAAAAACTGCAAAAATTTCTCTTATTTTGGGGCAAAATTGCAGAAATTTCAGTTATTTCAGGGAAAAAAAGCAGAAATTTTCTTATTTTGGGGCAAAAAGGCAGAAATTTCTCATATTTTGTGGCAAAAATGCAGAAATTCCCCTTATTTTGAGGTAAAAAAGCTGGAATTCCCCTTATTTGGGTGCAAAAAGGCAGAAATTTCTTTTTTTTTTTTGGAAAAAATTGCAGAAATTTCACTTATTTCAGGGTAATAAGTCAGAAATTTTTCTTATTTTGCGGCAAAAAAGACAGAAATTCTTTTTGTTTTGTGGGAAAAAGACAGAAATATTACTTATTTAGAGGCAATAAAGCAGAAATTCCCCTTAATTTGGAGCAAAAATGAAGAAATTTCCCTTTTTTATGGCAAAAAGGAATGCATTCTTCTTATTTTCAGGCAAAAAGGCAGAAATTTCCCGTATTTTGGAGCAAAATTGCAGAAATTCCCCTAAATGTGGGGCCAAAAGGCAGAAATTCCCTATATGTTGGGGCAAAAAGACAGAAATTCTTCTTATTATGGGGCAAAACTCAGAAATTTCACATATTTTGGGGCAAAATTCCAGAAATTTTTCTTGTTTTGGAGAAAAATTGCAGAAATTTCACTTATTTTAGGGCAAAATTGCAGAAATTTCACTTATTTCAGGGAAGAAAGGCAGAAATTTTCCTTATTTTGGGGCAAAAAGGCAGAAATTCCTAATATTTTGTGGCAAAAATGCAGAAATTCCACTTATTTTGAGGTAAAAAGGCTGAAATTCCCCTTATTTAGGGGCAGAAAGGCAGAAATTTCTCTTATTTTGGGGCAAAATTGATGAAATTTCACTATTTTCAGTGTAATAAGTCAGAAATTTTGCTTATTTTGGGGCAAAAATGACCGAAATTTTCTTTGTCTTGAGGGAAAAAGACAGAAATTCCACTTATTTAGAGGCAAAAAAGCAGAAATTCCCCTTATTTTGGAGCAAAAATGAAGAAATTTCCTTTTTTGTGGCAAAAGGTATACATTCCCCTTATTTTCGGGCTAAAAAGCAGAAATTCCCCGTATTTTGGAGCAAAATTGTAGAAATTCCCCTAATTGTGGTGCAAAAAGGCAGAAATTCCCTATATGTTATGGCAAAGAGACAAAAATTCTCCTTATTTTGGGGCAAAACTCAGAAATTCCACTTATTTTGGGGCAAAATTCCAGAAATTTCCCTTAATTTGGGGCAAAATTGGAGAAATTTCCCTCATTTTGGGGCAAAATTTCAGAAATTTCACTTATTTCAGGGTAATAAGTCAGAAATTTTCTTTATTTTGGGGCCAAAAAGACAGAAATTCCCTTTTTTTGGGGGGGAAAAGAGAGAAATTTTACTTATTTAGAGGCAAAAAAGCAGAAATTTCCCTTATTTTGGAGCAAAATTGCAGAAATTTCTCTTTTTTATGGCAAAAAGGTATGCATTCTTCTTATTTTCGGGCAAAAAGGCAGAAATTCCCCGTATTTTGGAGCAAAATTGCAGAAATTCCCCTAATTGTGGGGCAAAAAGGCTAAATTTCCCTATATGTTGGGGCAAAAAGACAGAAATTCTCCTTATTTTGGGGCAAAACTCAAAAATTCCACTTATTTTTGGGCAAAATTCCAGAAATTTCCCTTATTTTGGGGCAAAATTGCAGAAATTTCACTTATTTTGGGGCAAAATTGCAGAAATTTCACTTATTTCAGAAAAAAAAGCAGAAATTTTATATTTTGGGGCAAAAAGGCAGAAATTAATAATATTTTGTTGCAAAAATGCAGAAATTCCCCTTATTTTGAGGTAAAAAGGCTGAAATTCCCCTTATTTGGGGGCAAGAAGGCAAAATTTTTTTTTTATTTTGGGGCAAAATTGCAGAAATTTCACTTATTTCAGGGTAGTAAGTCAGAAATTTTCATTATTTTGGGGCAAAAAAGAAAGGAATTCCTTTTGTTTTGGGGGAAAAAGACAGAAATTCCACTTATTTATAGGCAAAAATGCAGAAATTTTCCTTATTTTGGAGCAAAAATGAAGAAATTTCCCATTTTTATGGCAAAAAGGTATGCATTCTTCTTATTTTCGGGCAAAAAGGCATTAATTCCCTGTATTTTGGAGCAAAATTGAAGAAATACGCTAATTGTTTGGCAAAAAGGCAGAAATTCTCTATATGTTGGGGCAAAAAGACAGAAATTCTTCTTATTTTGGGGCAAAACTCAGAAATTCCACTTATTTTGGGTCAAAATTCCAGAAATTTCCCTTAATTTGGGGCAAAATTGCAGAAATTTCACTTATTTTGGGGCAAAATTGCAGAAATTTCACTTATTTTGGGGCAAAATTGCAGAAATTTCACTTATTTCAAATAAAAGGCAGAAATTTTCCTTATTTTGGGAAAAAAGGCAGAAATTCCTAATATTTTGTGACAAAAATGCAGAAATTCTTCTTTTTTTGAGGTAAAAATGCTGAAATTCCCCTTATTTGGGGGCAAAAAGGCAGAAATTTCCCTAATTTTGAGGCAAAATTGCAGAAATTTCACTTTTTTCAGGGAAAAAAAGCAGAAATTTTCTTATTTTGGGGCAAAAAGGCAGAAATTCCTAATATTTTGAGGCATAAATGCAGAAATTCCCCTTATTTTGAGGTAAAAAGGCTGAAATTCCCCTTATTTGGAGGCAATAAGGCAAAAATTTCTTTTATTTTGGGGCAAAATTGCAGAAATTTCACTTATTTCAGGGTAATAAGTCAGAAATTTTCTTTATTTTGGGGCAAAAAAGACAGGAATTCCCGTTGTTTTGGGGGAAAAATACAGAAATTCCACTTATTTAGAGGCAAAAAAGCAGAAATTCCCCTTATTTTGGAGCAAAAATGAAGAAATTTCCTTTTTATGGCAAAAATGTTTGGATTCTTCTTATTTTTGAGCAAAAAGGCAGAAATTCCCCATATTTTGGAGCAAAATTGCAGAAATTCCCCCAATTGTGGGGCAAAAAGGCAGAAATTCTCTATATGTTGGGGCAAAAAGAGAGAAATTCTTCTTATTTTGGGGCAAAACTCAGAAATTCCACTTATTTTGGGGCAAAATGCAGAAATTTCACTTATTTTGGGGCAAAATGCAGAAATTTCACTTATTTCAGGAAAAAAAGGCAGAAATTTTCCTTATATTGAGGCAAAAAGGCAGAAATTCCTAATATTTTGTAGCAAAATGTAGAAATTCCCCTTATTTCGAGGTAAAAAGGCTGAAATTCCCTTTATTTGGTAGCAAAAAAGTATTAATTTCCCTTATTTTGGGGCAAAATTGCAGAAATTTCACTTACTTCAGAGTAATAAGTCAGAATTTTTCCTTATTTTTGGGCAAAAAAGACAGGAATTCCCTTTGTTTTGGGGGAAAAAGACAGAAATTCCACTTATTTAGAGGCAAAAAAGCAGAAATTCCCTTTATTTAGGAGCAAAAATGAAGAAATTTCCCTTTTTTTAAGGCAAAAAGGTATGCATTCTTTTTATTTTCGGGCAAAAAGGCAGAAATTCCATGTATTTTGGAGCAAAATTGCAGAAATTCCCCTAATTGTGGGGCAAAAATGCAGAAAATCTCTATATGTTGGGGCAAAAAGACAGAAATTCTCTATATTTTGGGGCAAAACTCAGAAATTCCACTTATTTTGGGGCAAAATTCCAGAAATTTTCCTTATTTTGGGGCAAAATTGCAGAAATTTCACTTATTTTGGGGCAAATATGCAGAAATTTCAATTATTTTGGGGCAAAATTGCAGAAATTTCACTTATTTCAGGGAAAAAAGGCAGAAATTTTCCTTATTTTGGGGCAAAAAGGCAGAAATTCCTAATATTTTGTTGCAAAAATGCAGAAATTCCCCTTATTTCGAGGTAAAAAGTCTGAAATTCCCCTTATTTGGGGGCAAAAATGCAGAAATTTCCCTTATTTTGGGACAAAATTGCCGAAATTTCACTTACTTCAGGGTAAAAAGTCAGAATTTTTCCTTATTTTGGGGCAAAAAGACAGAAATTCCCTTTGTTTTGGGGGAAAAAGACAGAAATTCCACTTAATTAGAGGCAAAAAAGCAGAAATTCCCCTTATTTTGGAGCAAAAATGAAGAAATTCCCCTAATTGTGGGGCAAAAAGGCAGAAATTGCCTATATGTTGGGGCAAAAAGACAGAAATTCTCCTTATTTTGGTGCAAAACTCAGAAATTAAACTTATTTTTGGGCAAAATTCCAGAAATTTCCCTTATTTTGTGGCAAAATTGCAGACATTTCACTTATTTTGGGGCAAAATTGCAGAAATTTCACTTATTTCAGGGAAAAAAAGCAGAAATTTTCTTATCTTAGGGTAAAACGGCAGAAATTCCTAATATTTTGTGGCATAAATGCAGAAATTCCCCTTATTTTGAGGTAAAAAGGCTGAAATTCCTTTTATTTGGGGGCAATAAGGCAAAAATTTCCTTTATTTTGGGGCAAAATTGCAGAAATTTCACTTATTTAAGGGTAATAAGTCAGAATTTTTCTTTATTTTGGGGCAAAAAAGACAGAAATTTCCTTCGTTTTGGGGGAAAAATACAGAAATTCCACTTATTTAGAGGCAAAAAAGCAGAAATTACCCTTATTTTTGAGCAAAAATGAAGAAATTTCCTTTTTATGGCAAAAAGATAAGCATTCTTCTTACTTTCGGGCAAAAAGGCAGAAATTCCCTGTATTTTGGAGCAAAATTGCAGAAATTCCCCTAATTGTGGGGCAAAAAGGCAGAAATTCTTTATATGTTGGTGCCAAAAGACAGAATTTCTTCTTATTTTGGGGCAAAACTCAGTAATTCCACTTAGTTTGGGTCAAAATTCCAGAAATTTCCCTTATTTTGGGGCAAAATTGCAGAAATTTCACTTATTTCAGGGAAAAAAAGCAGAAATTTTTTTATTTTGGTGCAAAAAGGCAGAAATTAATAATATTTTGTGACAAAAATGCAGAAATTCTCTTTATTTTGAGGTAAAAAGGCTGAAATTCCCCTTATTTGTGGGCAAAAAGGCAGAAATTTCTCTTATTTTGAGGCAAAATTGCAGAAATTTCACTTACTTCAGGGTAATAAGTCAGAATTTTTCCGTATTTTGGTGCAAAAATACAAAAATTCCCTTTGTTTTGGGAAAAAAAGACAGAAATTCCACTTATTTAGAGGCAAAAAAGCAGAAATTCCCCTTATTATGGAGCAAAAATGAAGAAATTTCCCTTTTTTATGGCAAAAAGTTATGCATTCTTTATATTTTCAGGCAAAAAGGCAGATATTCCCCGTATTTTGGAGCAAAATTGAAGAAATTCCCCTAATTTTTGGGCAAAAAGGCAGAAATTGCCTATATGTTGGGGCAAAAAGACAGAAATTTTCTTTATTTTGGGGCAAAACTCAAAAATTCCACTTATTTTGGGGCAAAATTCCAGAAATTTTCCTTATTTTGGGGCAAAATTGCAGAAATTTCACTTATTTTGGGGCAAAATTGCAGAAATTTCACTTATTTTGGGGCAAAATTGCAGAAATTTCACTTATTTCAGAGAAAAAAGGCAGAAATTTTCCTTATTTTGGGGCAAAAAGCAGATATTCCTAATATTTTGTGGCAAAAATGCAGAAATTCCCCTTATTTTGAGGTAAAAAGGCTGAAATTCACATTATTTTGGGGCAAAAAGGCAGAAATTTCCCTAATTTTGGAGCAAAAGTACAGGAATTTCACTTACTTCAGGGTAATAAGTCAGAATTTTTCCTTATTTTGGGGCAAAAAAGACAGAAATTCCCTTTGTTTTGGGAGAAAAAGACAGAAATTCCACTTATTTAGAGGCAAAAAAGCAGAAATTCCCCTTATTTTGGAGCAAAAATGAAGAAATTTCTCTTTTTTATGGCAAATAGGTATGCATTCTTCTTATTTTCGGGCAAAAAGGCAGAAATTCTCGGTATTTTGGAGCAAAATTGCAGAAATTCCCCTAATTGTGGGGCAAAAAAGCAGAAATTTCCTATATGTTGGGGCAAAAAGACAGAAATTTTCCATATTTTGGGGCAAAACTCAGAAATTCCACTTATTTTGTGGCAAAATTGCAGTAATTTCCCTTATTTTGGGGCAAAATTGCAGAAATTTCACTTATTTTGGGCAAAAAGGCAGAAATTTCATTTATTTCTGGGAAAAAATGCAAAAATTTTCCTTATTTTGGGGCAAAAAGTCATAAATTCCTAATATTTTGTGGTAAAAATGCAGAAATTCCCCTTATTTTGAGGTAAAAAGACTGAAATTCCCCTTATTTGGGGGCAAAAAGGCAGAAATTTCTCTTATTTTGGGGCAAAATTGAAGAAATTTCACTTACTACAGGGTAATAAGTCAGAATTTTTCCTTATTTTAGGGCAAAAAAGAAAGAAATTCCCTTTGTTTTGAGGGAAAAAGACAGAAATTCCACTTATTTAGAGGCAAAAAAATAGAAATTCCCTTTATTTTGAAGCAAAATAGAAGAAATTACATTTTTGATGGCAAAAAGGTATGCATTCTTCTTATTTTCGGGCAAAAAGGCAGAAATTCCCCGTCTTTTGTAGCAAAATTGCTGAAATTCCCCTAATTGTGGGGCAAAAAGGCAGAAATTTCCTATATGTTGGGGCAAAAAGACAGAAATTCTCATTATTTTGAAGCAAAACTCAGAAATTCCTCTTATTTTGAAGCAAAATTCCAGAAATTTCCCTTATTTTAGGACAAAATTGCAGAAATTTCACTTATTTTGGGGCAAAATTGCAGAAATTTCAATTATTTCAGGGAAAAAAGCAGAAATTTTCTTATTTTGGGGCAAAAAGGCAGAAATTCCTAATATTTTGTGGCAAAAATGCGGAAATTCCCCTTATTTTGAGGTAAAAAGGCTGAAATTCCCCTTATTTGGGGGCAAAAATGCAGAAATTCCCCTTATTTTGAGGTAAAAAGCTGAAATTCCCCTTATTTGCGGGCAAAAAGGTAGAAATTCCACTTATTTTGGGGCAAAATTCCAGAAATTTCCATAATTTTTAGGGCAAAATTGCAGAAATTTCACTTATTTTGGGGCAAAATTGCAAAATTTCACTTATTTCAGAGAAAAAAAAGCAGAAATTTTCTTATTTTGGGGCAAAAAGGCAGAAATTCCTAATATTTTGTGGCAAAAATGCAGAAATTCCCTTTATTTTGAGGTAAAAAGGCTGAAATTCCCTTTATTTGGGGGCAAAAAGGCAAAAATTTCCTTTATTTTGGGGCAAAATTGCAGAAATTTCACTTATTTCAGGGTAATAAGTCAGAAAATTTCCTTATTTTGGGGCAAAAAAGACAGGAATTCCCTTTGTTTTGGGGGAAAAAGACAGAAATTCCACTTATTTAGAGGCAAAAAAGCAGAAATTCCCCTTATTTTGGAGCAAAAATTAAGAAATTTCCCTTTTTTATGGCAAAAATTTATGCATTCTTCTTATTTTCGGGCAAAAAGGCAGAAACTCCCCGTATTTAGAGCAAAATTGCAGAAATTTCTTTAATTGTGGGACAAAAATGCAGAAATTCTCTATATATTGGGGCAAAAAGACAGAAATTCGCCTTATTTTGTGTCAAAACTCAGAAATTCCACTTATTTTGGGGCAAAATTCCAGAAATTTTCTTTAATTTGGGGCAAAATTGCAAAAATTTCACTTATTTTTGGGCAAAATTGCAGAAATTTCATTTATTTTGGGGCAAAATTGCAGAAATTTCACTTATTTCAGAGAAAAAAGACAGAAATTTTTCTTATTTTGGGGCAAAAAGGCAGAAATTCCTAATATTTTGTGACAAAAATGCAGAAATTCTCCTTATTTTGAGGTAAAAAGGCTGAAATTCCCCTACTTTGGAGGCAAAAAGGCAGAAATTTTCCTAATTTTGGGGCAAAATTTCAGAAATTTCACTTACTTCAGGGTAATAAGTCAGAATTTTTCCTTATTTGGGGGCAAAAAAGACAGGAATTCCCTTTGTTTTGGGGGAAAAAGACAGAAATTCCACTTATTTAGAGGCAAAAAAGCAGAAATTCCCCTTATTTTGGAGCAAAAATGAAGAAATTTCCTTTTTTTATGGCAAAAAGTTATGCATTCTTCTTATTTTCGGGCAAAAAGGCAGAAATTCCCCGTATTTTGGAGCAAAATTGCAGAAATTTCTTTAATTGTGGGACAAAAATGCAGAAATTCTCTATATATTGGGGCAAAAAGACAGAAATTCTCCTTATTTTGTGTCAAAACTCAGAAATTCCACTTATTTTGGGGCAAAATTCCAGAAATTTCCTTTAATTTGGGGCAAAGTTGCAGAAATTTCACTTATTTTTGGGCAAAATTGCAGAAATTTCACTTATTTTGGGGCAAAATTGCAGAAATTTCACTTATTTTGGGGCAAATATGCAGAAATTTCAATTATTTTGGGGCAAAATTGCAGAAATTTCACTTATTTCAGGGAAAAAAGGCAGAAATTTTCCTTATTTTGGGGCAAAAAGGCAGAAATTCCTAATATTTTGTTGCAAAAATGCAGAAATTCCCCTTATTTCGAGGTAAAAAGTCTGAAATTCCCCTTATTTGGGGGCAAAAATGCAGAAATTTCCCTTATTTTGGGACAAAATTGCCGAAATTTCACTTACTTCAGGGTAAAAAGTCAGAATTTTTCCTTATTTTGGGGCAAAAAGACAGAAATTCCCTTTGTTTTGGGGGAAAAAGACAGAAATTCCACTTAATTAGAGGCAAAAAAGCAGAAATTCCCCTTATTTAGGAGCAAAAATGAAGAAATTCCCCTAATTGTGGGGCAAAAAGGCAGAAATTGCCTATATGTTGGGGCAAAAAGACAGAAATTCTCCTTATTTTGGTGCAAAACTCAGAAATTAAACTTATTTTTGGGCAAAATTCCAGAAATTTCCCTTATTTTGTGGCAAAATTGCAGACATTTCACTTATTTTGGGGCAAAATTGCAGAAATTTCACTTATTTCAGGGAAAAAAAAGCAGAAATTTTCTTATCTTAGGGTAAAACGGCAGAAATTCCTAATATTTTGTGGCATAAATGCAGAAATTCCCCTTATTTTGAGGTAAAAAGGCTGAAATTCCTTTTATTTGGGGGCAATAAGGCAAAAATTTCCTTTATTTTGGGGCAAAATTGCAGAAATTTCACTTATTTAAGGGTAATAAGTCAGAATTTTTCTTTATTTTGGGGCAAAAAAGACAGAAATTTCCTTCGTTTTGGGGGAAAAATACAGAAATTCCACTTATTTAGAGGCAAAAAAGCAGAAATTACCCTTATTTTTGAGCAAAAATGAAGAAATTTCCTTTTTATGGCAAAAAGATAAGCATTCTTCTTACTTTCGGGCAAAAAGGCAGAAATTCCCTGTATTTTGGAGCAAAATTGCAGAAATTCCCCTAATTGTGGGGCAAAAAGGCAGAAATTCTTTATATGTTGGTGCCAAAAGACAGAATTTCTTCTTATTTTGGGGCAAAACTCAGTAATTCCACTTAGTTTGGGTCAAAATTCCAGAAATTTCCCTTATTTTGGGGCAAAATTGCAGAAATTTCACTTATTTCAGGGAAAAAAAGCAGAAATTTTTTTATTTTGGTGCAAAAAGGCAGAAATTAATAATATTTTGTGACAAAAATGCAGAAATTCTCTTTATTTTGAGGTAAAAAGGCTGAAATTCCCCTTATTTGTGGGCAAAAAGGCAGAAATTTCTCTTATTTTGAGGCAAAATTGCAGAAATTTCACTTACTTCAGGGTAATAAGTCAGAATTTTTCCGTATTTTGGTGCAAAAATACAAAAATTCCCTTTGTTTTGGGAAAAAAAGACAGAAATTCCACTTATTTAGAGGCAAAAAAGCAGAAATTCCCCTTATTATGGAGCAAAAATGAAGAAATTTCCCTTTTTTATGGCAAAAAGTTATGCATTCTTTATATTTTCAGGCAAAAAGGCAGATATTCCCCGTATTTTGGAGCAAAATTGAAGAAATTCCCCTAATTTTTGGGCAAAAAGGCAGAAATTGCCTATATGTTGGGGCAAAAAGACAGAAATTTTCTTTATTTTGGGGCAAAACTCAAAAATTCCACTTATTTTGGGGCAAAATTCCAGAAATTTTCCTTATTTTGGGGCAAAATTGCAGAAATTTCACTTATTTTGGGGCAAAATTGCAGAAATTTCACTTATTTTGGGGCAAAATTGCAGAAATTTCACTTATTTCAGAGAAAAAAGGCAGAAATTTTCCTTATTTTGGGGCAAAAAGCAGATATTCCTAATATTTTGTGGCAAAAATGCAGAAATTCCCCTTATTTTGAGGTAAAAAGGCTGAAATTCGCATTATTTTGGGGCAAAAAGGCAGAAATTTCCCTAATTTTGGAGCAAAAGTACAGGAATTTCACTTACTTCAGGGTAATAAGTCAGAATTTTTCCTTATTTTGGGGCAAAAAAGACAGAAATTCCCTTTGTTTTGGGAGAAAAAGACAGAAATTCCACTTATTTAGAGGCAAAAAAGCAGAAATTCCCCTTATTTTGGAGCAAAAATGAAGAAATTTCTCTTTTTTATGGCAAATAGGTATGCATTCTTCTTATTTTCGGGCAAAAAGGCAGAAATTCTCGGTATTTTGGAGCAAAATTGCAGAAATTCCCCTAATTGTGGGGCAAAAAAGCAGAAATTTCCTATATGTTGGGGCAAAAAGACAGAAATTTTCCATATTTTGGGGCAAAACTCAGAAATTCCACTTATTTTGTGGCAAAATTGCAGTAATTTCCCTTATTTTGGGGCAAAATTGCAGAAATTTCACTTATTTTGGGCAAAAAGGCAGAAATTTCATTTATTTCTGGGAAAAAATGCAAAAATTTTCCTTATTTTGGGGCAAAAAGTCATAAATTCCTAATATTTTGTGGTAAAAATGCAGAAATTCCCCTTATTTTGAGGTAAAAAGACTGAAATTCCCCTTATTTGGGGGCAAAAAGGCAGAAATTTCTCTTATTTTGGGGCAAAATTGAAGAAATTTCACTTACTACAGGGTAATAAGTCAGAATTTTTCCTTATTTTAGGGCAAAAAAGAAAGAAATTCCCTTTGTTTTGAGGGAAAAAGACAGAAATTCCACTTATTTAGAGGCAAAAAAATAGAAATTCCCTTTATTTTGAAGCAAAATAGAAGAAATTACATTTTTGATGGCAAAAAGGTATGCATTCTTCTTATTTTCGGGCAAAAAGGCAGAAATTCCCCGTCTTTTGTAGCAAAATTGCTGAAATTCCCCTAATTGTGGGGCAAAAAGGCAGAAATTTCCTATATGTTGGGGCAAAAAGACAGAAATTCTCATTATTTTGAAGCAAAACTCAGAAATTCCTCTTATTTTGAAGCAAAATTCCAGAAATTTCCCTTATTTTAGGACAAAATTGCAGAAATTTCACTTATTTTGGGGCAAAATTGCAGAAATTTCAATTATTTCAGGGAAAAAAGCAGAAATTTTCTTATTTTGGGGCAAAAAGGCAGAAATTCCTAATATTTTGTGGCAAAAATGCGGAAATTCCCCTTATTTTGAGGTAAAAAGGCTGAAATTCCCCTTATTTGGGGGCAAAAATGCAGAAATTCCCCTTATTTTGAGGTAAAAAGCTGAAATTCCCCTTATTTGCGGGCAAAAAGGTAGAAATTCCACTTATTTTGGGGCAAAATTCCAGAAATTTCCATAATTTTTAGGGCAAAATTGCAGAAATTTCACTTATTTTGGGGCAAAATTGCAAAATTTCACTTATTTCAGAGAAAAAAAAGCAGAAATTTTCTTATTTTGGGGCAAAAAGGCAGAAATTCCTAATATTTTGTGGCAAAAATGCAGAAATTCCCTTTATTTTGAGGTAAAAAGGCTGAAATTCCCTTTATTTGGGGGCAAAAAGGCAAAAATTTCCTTTATTTTGGGGCAAAATTGCAGAAATTTCACTTATTTCAGGGTAATAAGTCAGAAAATTTCCTTATTTTGGGGCAAAAAAGACAGGAATTCCCTTTGTTTTGGGGGAAAAAGACAGAAATTCCACTTATTTAGAGGCAAAAAAGCAGAAATTCCCCTTATTTTGGAGCAAAAATGAAGAAATTTCCCTTTTTTATGGCAAAAAGTTATGCATTCTTCTTATTTTCGGGCAAAAAGGCAGAAACTCCCCGTATTTAGAGCAAAATTGCAGAAATTTCTTTAATTGTGGGACAAAAATGCAGAAATTCTCTATATATTGGGGCAAAAAGACAGAAATTCTCCTTATTTTGTGTCAAAACTCAGAAATTCCACTTATTTTGGGGCAAAATTCCAGAAATTTTCTTTAATTTGGGGCAAAATTGCAGAAATTTCACTTATTTTTGGGCAAAATTGCAGAAATTTCACTTATTTTGGGGCAAAATTGCAGAAATTTCACTTATTTCAGAGAAAAAAGACAGAAATTTTTCTGATTTTGGGGCAAAAAGGCAGAAATTCCTAATATTTTGTGACAAAAATGCAGAAATTCTCCTTATTTTGAGGTAAAAAGGCTGAAATTCCCCTACTTTGGAGGCAAAAAGGCAGAAATATTCCTAATTTTGGGGCAAAATTTCAGAAATTTCACTTACTTCAGGGTAATAAGTCAGAATTTTTCCTTATTTGGGGGCAAAAAAGACAGGAATTCCCTTTGTTTTGGGGGAAAAAGACAGAAATTCCACTTATTTAGAGGCAAAAAAGCAGAAATTCCCCTTATTTTGGAGCAAAAATGAAGAAATTTCCTTTTTTTATGGCAAAAAGTTATGCATTCTTCTTATTTTCGGGCAAAAAGGCAGAAATTCCCCGTATTTTGGAGCAAAATTGCAGAAATTTCTTTAATTGTGGGACAAAAATGCAGAAATTCTCTATATATTGGGGCAAAAAGACAGAAATTCTCCTTATTTTGTGTCAAAACTCAGAAATTCCACTTATTTTGGGGCAAAATTCCAGAAATTTCCTTTAATTTGGGGCAAAATTGCAGAAATTTCACTTATTTTTGGGCAAAATTGCAGAAATTTCACTTATTTTGGGGCAAAATTGCAGAAATTTCACTTATTTCAGAGAAAAAAGACAGAAATTTTTCTTATTTTGGGGCAAAAAGGCAGAAATTCCTAATATTTTGTGACAGAAATGCAGAAATTCTCCTTATTTTGAGGTAAAAAGGCTGAAATTCCCCTAATTTGGAGGCAAAAAGGCAGAAATTTCCCTAATTTTGGGGCAAAATTTCAGAAATTTCACTTACTTCAGGGTAATAAGTCAGAATTTTTCCTTATTTTGGGGCAAAAATGAAAGAAATTCCCTTTGTCTTGGGGGAAAAGACAGAAATTCCACTTATTTAAAGGCCAAAATGCAGAAATTCCTCTTATTTTGGAGCAAAAATGAAGAAATTTCCCTTTTTTATGGCAAAAAGTTATGCATTCTTTTTATTTTCGGGCAAAAAGGCAGAAATTCCCCGTATTTTGAGCATAATTGCAGAAATTCCCCTAATTGTGGGGCAAAAATGCAGAAAATCTCTCTATGTTGGGGCAAAAAGACAGAAATTCTCCTTATTTTTGGGTAAAACTAAGAAATTCCACTTATTTTGGGGCAAAATTCCAGAAATTTTCCTTATTTTGGGGCAAAATTGCAGAAATTTCAATTATTTTGGGGCAAATATGAAGAAATTTTAATTATTTTGTGGCAAAATTGCAGAATTTTCACATATTTTAGGGAAAAAAGGCATAAATTTTCTTTATTTTTGGGCAAAAAGGCAGAAATTCCTAATATTTTGTGGCAAAAATGCAGAAATTCCCCTTATTTCGAGGTAAAAAGGCTGAAATTCCCCTTATTTGGGGGCAAAAAGGCAGAAATTTCCCTTATTTTGGGGCAAAATTGCAGAAATTTCATTACTTCAGGGTAATAAGTCAGAATTTTTCCTTATTTTGGGGCAAAAAGACAGAAATTCCCTTTGTTTTGGGGGAAAAAAACAGAAATTCCACTTATTTAGAGGCAAAAAAGCAGAAATTCCCCTTTTTGGAGCAAAAATGAAGAAATTTCCCTTTTTTATGGCAAAAAGGTATGCATTCTTCTTATTTTCGGGCAAAAGGCAGAAATTCCCCATATTTTGGAGCAAAATTGAAGAAATTCCCCTAATTGTGGGGCCAAAAGGCAGAAATTGCCTATGTGTTGGGGCAAAAAGACAGAAATTCTCCTTATTTTGGGGGAAAACTCAGAAATTCCACTTATTTTGGGGCAAAATTCCAGAAATTTCCCTTATTTTGGGGCACAATTGCAGACATTTCACTTATTTTAGGGCAAAATTGCAGAAATTTCACTTATTTAAGGAAAAAAAAAGCAAAAATTTTCTTATTTTGGGGCAAAAAGGCAGAAATTCCTAATATTTTGAGGCATAAATGCAGAAATTCCCCTTATTTTGAGGTAAAAAGGCTGAAATTCCCCTTATTTGGGGGCAAAAAGGCAAAAATTTCCTTTATTTTTGTTCAAAATTTCAGAAATTTCACTTATTTAAGGGTTATAAGTCAGAAATTTTCTTTATTTTGGGACAAAAAAGACAGGAATTCCCTTTGCCTTGGGGAAAAAGACAGAAATTCCACTTATTTAGAGGCAAAAAAGCAGAAATTCCCCTTATTTTGGAGCAAAAATGAAGAAATTTCCCTTTTTTATGGCAAAAGGGTATGCATTCTTCTTATTATGGGGCAAAAAAGCAAAAATTTTCCGTATTTTTGAGCAAAATTGCAGAAATTCCCCTAATTGTGGGGCAAAAATGCAGAAAATCTCTATATGTTGGGGCCAAAAGACCGAAATTCTCTTTATTTTAGGGCAAAACTCAGAAATTCCACTTATTTTGGGGCAAAATTACAGAAATTTTCCTTTTTTTGGGGCAAAATTGCAGAAATTTCACTTATTTTGGGGCAAATATGCAGAAATTTTACATATTTTGTAACAAAATTGCAGAAATTTCACTTATTTCAGGGAAAAAATGCAGAAATTTTCCTTATTTTGGAGCAAAATGGCAGAAATTCCTAATATTTTGTGGCAAAAATGCAGAAATTCCCCTTATTTCGAGGTAAAAAGGCTGAAATTCCCCTTATTTGGGGGCAAAAGGCAGAAATTTCCCTTTTTTTGGGGCAAAATTGCAGAAATATCACTTACTTCAGGGTAATAAGTCAGAATTTTTCCTTATTTTGGGGCAAAAAACACAGAAATTCCCTTTGTTTTGAGGAAAAAAGAAAGAAATTCCACTTATTTAGAGGCAAAAAAGCAGTAATTCTCCTTTTTGGAGCAAAAATGAAGAAATTTTCTTTTTTTATGGCAAAAAGGTATGCATTTTTCTTATTTTCAAGCAAAAAGGCAGAAATTCCCCGTATTTTGGAGCAAAATTGCAGAAATTCCCCTAATTGTGGGGCAAAAAGGCAGAAATTGCCTATATGTTGGGGCAAAAAAACAGAAATTCTCCTTATTTTGGGGCAAAACTCAGAAATTCCACTTATTTTGGGGCAAAATTCCAGAAATTTCCCTTATTTTGGGGCAAAATTGCAGAAATTTCACTTATTTTGGGGCAAATTTGCAGAAATTTCACTTATTTTGGGGCAAAAATGCAGAAATTTCACTTATTTCAGTGAAAAAAGGCAGAAATTTTTCTTATTTTGGGGCAAAAAGGCAGAAATTCCTAATATTTTGTGGCAAAAATGCAGAAATTCCCCATATTTCGAGGTAAAAAGGCTGAAATTCCACTTATTTGGGGGCAAAAAGGCAGAAATTTTTCTTATTTTGGGGCAAAATTGCAGAAATTTCACTTACTTCAGGGTAATAAGTCAGAATTTTTCTTTATTTTGGGGCAAAAAAGACAGAAATTTCCTTCGTTTTGGGGGAAAAATACAGAAATTCCACTTATTTAGAGGCAAAAAAGCAGAAATTACCCTTATTTTTGAGCAAAAATGAAGAAATTTCCTGTTTATGGCAAAAAGATATGCATTCTTCTTACTTTCGGGCAAAAATGCAGAAATTCCCTGTATTTTGGAGCAAAATTGCAGAAATTCCCCTAATTGTGGGGCAAAAAGGCAGAAATTCTTTATATGTTGGGGCCAAAAGACAGAATTTCTCCTTATTTTGGGGCAAAACTCAGTAATTCCACTTAGTTTGGGTCAAAATTCCAGAAATTTTCCTTATTTTGGGGCAAAATTGCAGAAATTTCACTTATTTTGGGGCAAAATTGCATAAATTTCACTTATTTCAGGGAAAAAAAGCAGAAATTTTTTTATTTTGGGGCAAAAAGGCAGAAATTCCTAATATTTTGTGGCAAAAATGCAGAAATTCCCTTTATTTGGAGGTAAAAAGGCTGAAATTCTCTTTATTTGGGGGCAAAAAGGCAAAAATTTCCTTTATTTTGGGGCAAAATTGCAGAAATTTCACTTATTTCAGGGTAATAAGTCAGAAAATTTCCTTATTTTGGGGCAAAAAAGACAGGAATTCCCTTTGTTTTGGGGGAAAAAGACAGAAATTCCACTTATTTAGAGGCAAAAAAGCAGAAATTCCCCTTATTTTGGAGCAAAAATGAAGAAATTTCCCTTTTTTATGGCAAAAAGGTATGCATTCTTTATATTTTCAGGCAAAAAGGCAGATATTCCCCGTATTTTGGAGCAAAATTAAAGAAATTCCCCTAATTTTTGGGCAAAAAGGCAGAAATTGCCTATATGTTGGGGCAAAAAGACAGAAATTTTCTTTATTTTGGGGCAAAACTCAGAAATTCCACTTATTTTGGGGCAAAATTCCAGAAATTTTCCTTATTTTGGGGCAAAATTGCAGAAATTTCATTTATTTTGGGGCAAAATTGCAGAAATTTCACTTATTTTGTGGCAAAATTGCAGAAATTTCACTTATTTCAGAGAAAAAAGGCAGAAATTTTCCTTATTTTGGGGCAAAAAGCAGATATTCCTAATATTTTGTGGCAAAAATGCAGAAATTCCCCTTATTTTGAGGTAAAAAGGCTGAAATTCGCATTATTTTGAGGCAAAAAGGCAGAAATTTCCCTAATTTTGGAGCAAAAGTACAGGAATTTCACTTACTTCAGGGTAATAAGTCAGAATTTTTCCTTATTTTGGGGCAAAAAGACAGAAATTCCCTTTGTTTTGGGAGAAAAAGACAGAAATTCCACTTATTTAGAGGCAAAAAAGCAGAAATTCTCGGTATTTTGGAGCAAAATTGCAGAAATTCCCCTAATTGTGGGGCAAAAAGGCAGAAATTTCCTATATGTTGTGGCAAAAAGACAGAAATTCTCCATTTTTGGGGGCAAAACTCAGAAATTCCACTTATTTTGTGGCAAAATTGCAGAAATTTCCCTTATTTTGGGGCAAAATTGCAGAAATTTCACTTATTTTGGGCAAAAAGGCAGAAATTTCATTTATTTCAGGGAAAAAAGGCAAAAATTTTCCTTATTTTGGGGCAAAAAGTCATAAATTCCTAATATTTTGTGGTAAAAATGCAGAAATTCCCCTTATTTTGAGGTAAAAAGACTGAAATTCCCCTTATTTGGGGGCAAAAAGTCAGAAATTTCCCTTATTTTTGGGCAAAATTGAAGAAATTTCACTTACTACAGGGTAATAAGTCAGAATTTTTCCTTATTTTAGGGCAAAAAAGACAGAAATTCCTTTTGTTTTGAGGGAAAAAGACAGAAATTCCACTTATTTAGAGGCAAAAAAATAGAAATTCCCTTTATTTTGAAGCAAAATAGAAGAAATTACATTTTGTGATGGTAAAAAGGTATGCATTCTTCTTATTTTCGGGCAAAAAGGCAGAAATTCCCCGTCTTTTGGAGCAAAATTGCTGAAATTCCCCTAATTGTGGGGCAAAAAAGCAGAAATTTCCTATATGTTGGGGCAAAAAGACAGAAATTCTCCTTATTTTGAAGCAAAACTCAGAAATTCCTCTTATTTTGAAGCAAAATTCCAGAAATTTCCCATATTTTAGGACAAAATTGCAGAAATTTCACTTATTTTGGGGCAAAATTGCAGAAATTTCAATTATTTCAGGGAAAAAAAGCAGAAATTTTCTTATTTTGGGGCAAAAAGGCAGAAATTCCTAATATTTTGTGGCAAAAATGCGGAAATTCCCCTTATTTTGAGGTAAAAAGGCTGAAATTCCCCTTATTTGGGGGCAAAAATGCAGAAATTCCCCTTATTTTGAGGTAAAAAGGCTGAAATTCCCCTTATTTGCGGGCAAAAAGGTAGATAGAAATTTCCCTTATTTTGGGGCAAAATTGCAGAAATTTCACTTACTTCAGGGTAATAAGTCAGAATTTTTCCTTATTTTGGGGCAAAAAAGACAGAAATTCTCTTTATTTTGGGGGAAATAGACAGAAATTCCACTTATTTAGAGGCAAAAAAGCAGAAATTCCTTTTATTTTGGAGCAAAAATGAAGAAATTTCCCATTTTTTGGCAAAAAGGTATTCATTCTTCTTATTTTCGGGCAAAAAGGCAGAAATTACCCGTATTTTGGAGCAAAATTACAGATATTTCCCTAATTGTGTAGCAAAAAACAGAAATTCTCTATATGTTGGGGCAAAAATACAGAAATTCTCTTTATTTTGGGGAAAAACACAAAAATTCCACTTATTTTGGGGCAAAATTCCAGAAATTTCCCTTATTTTGGTGCAAAATTGCAGAAATTGTACTTACTTCAGGTTAATAAGTCAGAATTTTCCCTTATTTTGGGGCAAAAAAGATAGAAATTCCCTTTGTTTTGGGGGAAAAAGACAGAAATTCCACTTATTTAGAGGCAAAAAAGCAGAAATTCCCCTTATTTTGGAGCAAAAATGAAGAAATTTACTTTTTATGGCAAAAAGGTATGCATTCTTCTTATTTTCGGGCAAAAAGGCAGAAATTCCCCGTATTTTGGAGCAAAATTGCAGAAATTCCCCTAATAGTGGGGCAAAAAGGCAGAAAATCTCTATATGTTGGGGAAAAAAAAGAAATTCTTTTTATTTTGGGGCAAAACTCAGAAATTCCACTTATTTAGGGGCAAAATTCCAGAAATTTCCCTTATTTTGGGACAAAATTGCAGAAATTTCACTTATTTTGGGGCAAAATTGCAGAAATTTCACTTATTTCAGGGAAAAGAGGAGAAATTTTCTTATTTTGGGGCAAAAAGGCAGAAATACCTAATATTTTGCGGCAAAAATGGAGAAATTCACCTTATTTTGAGGTAAAAAGGCTGAAATTCCCCTTATTTGGGGGCAAAAAGGCAGAATTTTCCCTTATTTTGGGGCAAAATTGCAGAAATTTCACTTACTTCAGGGTAATAAGTCAGAATTTTTCCTTATTTTGGTGCAAAAATAGAAAAAAATCCCTTTGTTTTGGGGGAAAAAAACAGAAATTCTACTTATTTAGAGGCAAAAAAGCAGAAATTCCTTTTTTTGGAGCAAAAATGAAGGAATTTCTTTTTTATGGCAAAAAGGTATGCATTCTTCTTATTTTCGGGCAAAAAGGCTGAAATTCCCCGTATTTTGGAGGAAAATTGCAGAAATTCCCCTAAATGTGGGGCCAAAAGGCAGAAATTCCCTATATGTTGGGGCAAAAAGACAGAATTTCTCCTTATTTTGGGGCAAAACTCAGAAATGTCACATATTTTGGGGCAAAATTCCAGAAATTTTTCTTATTTTGGAGAAAAATTGCAGAAATTTCACTTATTTTGGGGCAAAATTGCAAAAATTTCTCTTATTTTGGGGCAAAATTGCAGAAATTTCACTTATTTCAGGGAAAAAAAGCATAAATTTTCTTATTTTGGGGCAAGAAGCCAGAAATTTCTCATATTTTGTGGCAAAAATGCAGAAATTCCCCTTATTTTGAGGTAAAAAAGCTGGAATTCCCCTTATTTGGGTGCAAAAAGGCAGAAATTTCTTTTTTTTTTTGGGAAAAAAATGCAGAAATTTCACTTATTTCAGGGTAATAAGTCAGACATTTTTCTTATTTTGCGGCAAAAAAGACTGAAATTCTTTTTGTTTTGTGG
Source organism: Micromys minutus (assembly GCF_963924665.1). NCBI lineage: Eukaryota > Metazoa > Chordata > Mammalia > Rodentia > Muridae > Micromys > Micromys minutus. The sequence continues at coordinate 22,438 of NW_027667887.1, read as the reverse complement.
GAAAAAGAAAGAAATTTTACTTATTTAGAGGCAATAAAGCAGAAATTCCCCTTATTTTGGAGCAAAAATGAAGAAATTTCCCTTTTTTATGGCAAAAAGGAATGCATTCTTCTTATTTTCAGGCAAAAAGGCAGAAATTTCCCGTATTTTGGAGCAAAATTGCAGCAATTCCCTAAAATGTGGGGCCAAAAGGCAGAAATTCCCTATATGTTGGGGCAAAAAGACAGAAATTCTTCTTATTATGGGGCAAAACTCAGAAATTTCACATATTTTGGGGCAAAATTCCAGAAATTTTTCTTATTTTGGAGAAAAATTGCAGAAATTTCACTTATTTTAGGGCAAAATTGCAGAAATTTCACTTATTTCAGGGAAGAAAGGCAGAAATTTTCCTGATTTTGGGGCAAAAAGGCAGAAATTCCTAATATTATGTGGCAAAAATGCAGAAATTCCCCTTATTTTGAGGTAAAAAGGCTGAAATTTCCCTTATTTAGGGGCAGAAAGGCAGAAATTTCTCTTATTTTGGGGCAAAATTGATGAAATTTCACTATTTTCAGTGTAATAAGTCAGAAATTTTGCTTATTTTGGGGCAAAAATGACAGAAATTTTCTTTGTTTTGAGGGAAAAAGACAGAAATTCCACTTATTTAGAGGCAAAAAAGCAGAAATTCCCCTTATTTTGGAGCAAAAATGAAGAAATTTCCCTTTTTTGTGGCAAAAGGTATAAATTCCCCTTATTTTCGGGCTAAAAAGCAGAAATTCCCCGTATTTTGGAGCAAAATTGTAGAAATTCCCCTAATTGTGGTGCAAAAAGGCAGAAATTCCCTATATGTTAGGGCAAAGAGACAGAAATTCTCCTTATTTTGGGGCAAAACTCAGAAATTCCACTTATTTTGGGGCAAAATTCCAGAAATTTCCCTTATTTTGGGGCAAAATTGGAGAAATTTCCCTCATTTTGGGGCAAAATTTCAGAAATTTCACTTATTTCAGGGTAATAATTCAGAAATTTTCTTTATTTTGGGGCCAAAAAGACAGAAATTCCCTTTTTTTGGGGGGAAAAGAGAGAAATTTTACTTATTTAGAGGCAAAAAAGCAGAAATTCCCCTTATTTTGGAGCAAAATTGCAGAAATTTCTCTTTTTTATGGCAAAAAGGTATGCATTCTTCTTATTTTCGGGCAAAAAGGCAGAAATTCCCTGAATTTTGGAGCAAAATTGCAGAAATTCCCCTAATTGTGGGGCAAATAGGCAAAATTTCCCTATATGTTGGGGCAAAAAGACAGAAATTCTCCTTATTTTGGGGCAAAACTCAAAAATTCCACTTATTTTTGGGCAAAATTCCAGAAATTTCCCTTATTTTGGGGCAAAATTGCAGAAATTTCACTTATTTTGGGGCAAATTTGCAGAAATTTCACTTATTTTGGGGCAAAACTGCAGAAATTTCACTTATTTCAGTGAAAAAAGGCAGAAATTTTCCTTATTTTGGGGCAAAAAGGCAGAAATTCCTAATATTTTGTGGCAAAAATGCAGAAATTCAACATATTTCGAGGTAAAAAGGCTGAAATTCCACTTATTTGGGGGCAAAAAGGCAGAAATTTTTCTTATTTTGGGGCAAAATTGCAGAAATTTCACTTACTTCAGGGTAATAAGTCAGAATTTTTCTTTATTTTGGGGCAAAAAAGACAGAAATTTCCTTCGTTTTGGGGGAAAAATACAGAAATTCCACTTATTTAGAGGCAAAAAAGCAGAAATTACCCTTATTTTTGAGCAAAAATGAAGAAATTTCCTTTTTATGGCAAAAAGATATGCATTCTTCTTACTTTCGGGCAAAAAGGCAGAAATTCCCTGCATTTTGGAGCAAAATTGCAGAAATTCCCCTAATTGTGGGGCAAAAAGGCAGAAATTCTTTATATGTTGGGGCCAAAAGACAGAATTTCTCCTTATTTTGGGGCAAAACTCAGTAATTCCACTTAGTTTGGGTCAAAATTCCAGAAATTTCCCTTATTTTGGGGCAAAATTGCAGAAATTTCACTTATTTCAGGGAAAAAAAGCAGAAATTTTTTTATTTTGGGGCAAAAAGGCAGAAATTAATAATATTTTGTGGCAAAAATGCAGAAATTCTCTTTATTTTGAGGTAAAAAGGCTGAAATTCCCCTTATTTGTGGGCAAAAAGGCAGAAATTTCTCTTATTTTGAGGCAAAATTGCAGAAATTTCACTTACTTCAGGGTAATAAGTCAGAATTTTTCCGTATTTTGGTGCAAAAATACAAAAATTCCCTTTGTTTTGGGAAAAAAAGACAGAAATTCCACTTATTTAGAGGCAAAAAAGCAGAAATTCCCCTTATTATGGAGCAAAAATGAAGAAATTTCCCTTTTTTATGGCAAAAAGTTATGCATTCTTTATATTTTCAGGCAAAAAGGCAGATATTCCCCGTATTTTAAAGCAAAATTGAAGAAATTCCCCTAATTTTTGGGCAAAAAGGCAGAAATTGCCTATATGTTGGGGCAAAAAGACAGAAATTTTCTTTATTTTGGGGCAAAACTCAGAAATTCCACTTATTTTGGGGCAAAATTCCAGAAATTTCCCTTATTTTGGGGCAAAATTGCAGACATTTCATTTATTTTGGGGCAAAATTGCAGAAATTTCACTTATTTCAGGGAAAAAAAGCAGAAATATTCTTATTTTGGGGCAAAAAGGCAGAAATTCCTAATATTTTGTGGCAAAAATGCAGAAATTCCCCTTATTTTAAGGTAAAAAGACTGAAATTCCCCTTATTTTGGGGCAAAAAGGCAGAAATTTCCCTTATTTTGGGGCAAAATTGAAGAAATTTCACTTACTACAGGGTAATAAGTCAGAATTTTTCCTTATTTTAGGGAAAAAAAGACAGAAATTCCCTTTGTTTTGAGGGAAAAAGACAGAAATTCCACTTATTTAGAGGCAAAAAATAGAAATTCCCTTTATTTTGAAGCAAAATAGAAGAAATTACATTTTTGATGGCAAAAAGGTATGCATTCTTCTTATTTTCGGGCAAAAAGGCAGAAATTCCCCGTCTTTTGGAGCAAAATTGCTGAAATTCCCCTAATTGTGGGGCAAAAAGGCAGAAATTTCCTATATGTTGGGGCAAAAAGACAGAAATTCTCCTTATTTTGAAGCAAAACTCAGAAATTCCTCTTATTTTGAAGCAAAATTCCAGAAATTTCCCATATTTTAGGACAAAATTGCAGAAATTTCACTTATTTTGGGGCAAAATTGCAGAAATTTCAATTATTTCATGGAAAAAAAGCAGAAATTTTCTTATTTTGGGGCAAAAAGGAAGAAATTCCTAATATTTTGTGGCAAAAATGCGGAAATTCCCCTTATTTTGAGGTAAAAAGGCTGAAATTCCCCTTATTTGGGGGCAAAAATACAGAAATTCCCCTTATTTTGAGGTAAAAAGGCTGAAATTCCCCTTATTTGGGGGCAAAAAGGCAGAAATTTCCCTTATTTTGGGGCAAAATTGCAGAAATTTCACTTACTTCAGGGTAATAAGTCAGAATTTTTCCTTATTTTGGGCCAAAAAAGACAGATATTCTCTTTATTTTGGGGGAAATAGACAGAAATTCCACTTATTTAGAGGCAAAAAAGCAGAAATTCCTTTTATTTTGGAGCAAAAATGAAGAAATTTCCCATTTTTTGGCAAAAAGGTATTTATTCTTCTTATTTTCGGGCAAAAAGGCAGAAATTACCCGTATTTTGGAGCAAAATTACAGAAATTTCCCTAATTGTGTGGCAAAAAAAACAGAAATTCTCTAAATGTTTGGGCAAAAATACAGAAATTCTCTTTATTTTGGGGAAAAACACAAAAATTCCACTTATTTTGGGGCAAAATTCCAGAAATTTCCCTTATTTTGGTGCAAAATTGCAGAAATTTTACTTACTTCAGGTTAAAAATCAGAATTTTTCCTTATTTTGGGGCAAAAAAGACAGAAATTCCCTTTGTTTTGTGGGAAAAAGACAAAAATTCCACTTATTTAGAGGCAAAAAAGCAGAAATTCCCCTTAATTTGGAGCAAAAATGAAGAAATTTCCCTTTATTATGGCAAAAAGGTATGCATTCTTCTTATTTTCGTGCAAAAAGGGAGAAATTCCACGTATTTTGGAGCAAAATTGCAGAAATTACCCTAATTGTGGGGCAAAAAGGCAGAAATTGCCTATATGTTGGGGCAAAAAAACAGAAATTCTCCTTATTTTGGGGCAAAACTCAGAAATTCCACTTATTTTGGGGCAAAATTCCAGAAATTTCCCTTATTTTGGAGCAAAATTGCAGAAATTTCACTTATTTTCGGGCAAAGTTGCAAAATTTCACTTATTTCAGAGTAAAAAAGCAGAAATTTTCTTATTTTGGGGCAAAAAGGCAGAAATTCCTAATATTTTGTGGCAAAAATGCAGAAATTCCCCTTATTTTGAGGTAAAAAGGCTGAAATTCCCTTTATTTGAGGGCAAAAGGCAAAAATTTCCTTTATTTTGGGGCAAAATTGCCGAAATTTCACTTATTTCAGGGTAATAAGTCAGAAATTTTCCTTATTTTGGGGCAAAAAATACAGGAATTCCCTTTGTTTTGGGGGAAAAATACAGAAATTCCACTTATTTAGAGGCAAAAAAGCAGAAATTCCCCTTTTTGGAGCAAAAATGAAGAAATTTTCTTTTTTCATGGCAAAAAGGTATGCATTCTTCTTATTTTCAAGCAAAAAGGCAGAAATTCTCCGTATTTTGGAGCAAAATTGCAGAAATTCCCCTAATTGTGGGGCAAAAAGGCAGAAATTGCCTATATGTTGGGGCAAAAAAACAGAAATTCTCCTTATTATGGGGCATAACTCAGAAATTCCACTTATTTTGGGGCAAAATTCCAGAAATTTCCCTTATTTTGGGGTAAAATTGCAGACATTTCACTTATTTTGGGGCAAAATTGCAGAAATTTCACTTATTTCAGGGAAAAAAAGCAGAAATTTTCTTATTTCGGGGCAAAAAGGCAGAAATTCCTAATATTTTGTGGCAAAAATGCAGAAATTCCCCTTATTTTAAGGTAAAAAGACTGAAATTCCCCTTATTTGGGGGCAAAAATGCAGAAATTTCCCTTATTTTGGGGCAAAATTGAAGAAATTTCACTTACTACAGGGTAATAAGTCAGAATTTTTCCTTATTTTAGGGCAAAAAAGACAGAAATTTTCTTTGTTTTGAGGGAAAAAGACAGAAATTCCACTTATTTAGAGGCAAAAAAGCAGAAATTCCTTTTATTTGGAGCAAAAATGAAGAAATTTCCTTTTTTTATGGCAAAAAGATATGCATTCTTCCTATTTTCGGGCAAAAAGGCAGAAATTGCCCGTATTTTGGAGCTAAATTGCAGAAATTCCCCTAATTGTGGGGCAAAAAGGCAGACATTCCCTATATGTTGGGGCAAAAAGACAGAAATTCTCCTTATTTTGGGGCAAAACTCAGAAATTCCACTTATTTTGGGGCAAAATTCCAGAAATTTCCCTTCATTTGGGGCAAAATTGCAGAAATTGCACTTATTTTGGGGCAAAATTGCAGAAAATTCACTTATTTCAGGGAAAAAAGGCAGTTTTCTTATTTTGAAGCCAAAAGTCAGAAATTCCTAATATTTTGTGGCAAAAATGCAGAAATTCCCCTTATTTTGAGGTAAAAAGGCTGAAATTCCCCTTATTTGGGGGAAAAAGGCAGAAATTTCCCTTATTTTAGGGCAAAATTGCAGAAATTTCACTTAATTCAGGGTAAGAAGTCAGAATTTTTCCTTATTTTGGGACAAAAAAAAAGGAATTCCCTTTGTTTTTGAGGAAAAAGACAGAAATTCCACTTATTTAGAGGCAAAAAAGCAGAAATTCCCCTTATTTTGTAGCAAAAATGAAGAAATTTCCCTATTTCATGGCAAAAAGGTATGCATTCTTCATATTTTCAAGGAAAAAAGGCAGAAATTCCCCATATTTTGGAGCAAAATTGCAGAAATTTCCCTAATTGTGGGGCAAAATGCAGAAATTCTCTATATGTTAGGGCAAAAATACAGAAATTCTCCTTATTTTGGGGCAAAACTCTGAAATTCCACTTAGTTTGGGGGAAAATTCCAGAAATTTCCCTTATTTTGGGGCAAAATTGCAGAAATTTTATTTTTTTGGGGCAAAATTGCAGAAATTTCACTTATTTTGTGGCAAAATTGCAGAAATTTCACTTATTTCAGGAAAAAAAGGCAGAAATTTTCCTTATTTTGGGGCAAAAATGCAGAAATTCCTAATATTTTGTGGCAAAAATGCAGAAATTCCCATTATTTTGAGATAAAAAGGCTGAAATTCCCCTTATTTGGGGGCAAAAAGGCAGAAATTTTTCATATTTTGGGGCAAAATTGCAGAAATTTCACTTACTTCAGGGTAATAAGTCAGAATTTTTCCTTATTTTGGTGCAAAAAATACAGAAATTCTCTTTGTATTGGGGGAAAAAGACAGAAATTCCACTTATTTAGAGGCAAAAAATAAGAAATTCCTTTTATTTGGAGCAAAAATGAAGAAATTTCCCTTTTTTATGGCAAAAAGATATGCATTCTTCCTATTTTCGGGCAAAAAGGCAGAAATTGCCCGTATTTTGGAGCTAAATTGCAGAAATTCCCCTAATTGTGCTGCAAAAAAGCAGAAATTCCCTATATGTTGGGGCAAAAAGACAGAAATTCTCCTTATTTGGGGCAAAACTCAGAAATTCCACTTATTTTGGGGCAAAATACCAGAAATTTCTCTTCTTTTGGGGCAAAATTGCAGAAATTTCACTTATTTTGGGGCAAAATTGCAGAAAATTCACTTATTTCAGGGAAAAAAGGCAGTTTTCTTATTTTGAAGCCAAAAGTCAGAAATTCCTAATATTTTGTGGCAAAAATGCAGAAATTCCCCTTATTTTGAGTTAAAAAGGCTGAAATTCCCCTTATTTGGGGGAAAAAGGCAGAAATTTCCCTTATTTTAGGGCAAAATTGCAGAAATTTCACTTATTTTGGGGCAAAATTGCAGAAATTTGACTTATTTCAGGGAAAAAAAGCAGAAATTTTTTTATTTTGTAGCAAAAAGGCAGTAATTCCTAATATTTTGTGGCAAAAATGCAGAAATTCCCCTTATTTTGAGGTAAAAAGGCTGAATTTTCCCTTATTTTGGAGAAAAAGGCAGAAATTTCCCTTATTTTGAGGCAAAATTGCAGAAATTTCACTTACTTCAGGGTAATAAGTCAGAATTTTTCCTTATTTTGGGGCAAAAAAAAGGAATTCCCTTTGTTTTTGAGGAAAAAGACAGAAATTCCACTTATTTAGAGGCAAAAAAGCAGAAATTCCCCTTATTTTGTAGCAAAAATGAAGAAATTTCCCTATTTCATGGCAAAAAGGTATGCATTTTTCATATTTTCAAGGAAAAAAGGCAGAAATTCCCCATATTTTGGAGCAAAATTGCAGAAATTTCCCTAATTGTGGGGCAAAAAGGCAGAAATTCTCTATATGTTAGGGCAAAAATAGAAAAATTCTCCTTATTTTGGGGCAAAACTCTGAAATTCCACTTAGTTTGGGGCAAAATTCCAGAAATTTCCCTTATTTTGGGACAAAATTGCAGAAATTTCATTTTTTTGGGGGCAAAATTGCAGAAATTTCACTTATTTTGTGGCAAAATTGCAGAAATTTCACTTATTTCAGGAAAAAAAGGCAGAAATTTTCCTTATTTTGGGGCAAAAATGCAGAAATTCCTAATATTTTGTGGCAAAAATGCAGAAATTCCCATTATTTTGAGATAAAAAGGCTGAAATTCCCCTTATTTGGGAGCAAAAAGGCAGAAATTTTTCATATTTTGGGGCAAAATTGCAGAAATTTCACTTACTTCAGGGTAATAAGTCAGAATTTTTCCTTATTTTGGTGCAAAAAATACAGAAATTCCCTTTGTTTTGGGGGAAAAAGACAGAAATTCCACTTATTTAGAGGCAAAAAAGAAGAAATTCCATTTATTTGGAGCAAAAATGAAGAAATTTCCCTTTTTTATGGCAAAAAGATATGCATTCTTACTATTTTCGGGCAAAAAGGAAGAAATTGCCCGTATTTTGGAGCTAAATTGCAGAAATTCCCCTAATTGTGCTGCAAAAAAGCAGACATTCCCTATATGTTGGGGCAAAAAGACAGAAATTCTCCTTATTTTGGGGCAAAACTCAGAAATTGCACTTAATTTGGGGCAAAATTCCAGAAATTTCCCTTCTTTTGGGGCAAAATTGCAGAAATTTCACTTATTTTGGGGCAAAATTGCAGAAATTTGACTTATTTCAGGGAAAAAAAGCAGAAATTTTTTTATTTTGTAGCAAAAAGGCAGTAATTCTTAATATTTTGTGGCAAAAATGCAGAAATTCCCCTTATTTTGAGGTAAAAAGGCTGAAATTCTTCTTATTTGCGGGCAAAAAGGCAGAAATTCCCCTTATTTTGGGGCAAAATTGCAGAAATTCCCCTAATTGTGGGGCAAAAAGGCAGAAATTCTCTATATGTTGGGGCAAAAATACAGAAATTCTCCTTATTTTGGGGCAAAACTCAGAAATTACACTTATTTTGGGGCAAAAGTCTAGAAATTTCCTTAATTTTGGGGCAAAATTGCAGAAATTTCCTATATATTGGGGCAAAATTGGAGAAATTTCACTTATTTTGGGGCAAAATTGCAGAAATTTTACTTATTTCAGGGAAAAAAGGCAGAAATTTTCCTAATTTTGTGGCAAAAAGGCAGAAATTCCTAATATTTTGTGGCAAAAATGCAGAAATTCCCCTTATTTTGAGGTAAAAAGGCTGAAATTCCCCTTATTTGGGGGCAAAAAGGCAGAAATTTCCCTTATTTTGAGGCAAAATTGCAGAAATTTCACTTATTTCAGAATAATAAGTCAGAAGTTTTCCTTATTTTGGGGCAAAAAAGACAGGAATTCCCTTTGTTTTGGGGTAAAAAACAGAAATTCCACATATTTAGAGGCAAAAAAGCAGAAATTCCCCTTATTTTGGAGCAAAAATTAAGAAATTTCACTTTTTTATGCCAAAAAGGTATGCATTTTTCTTTTTTTCCGGCAAAAAGGCTGAAATTCCCTGTTTTTTGGAGCATAATTGCAGAAATTCCCCTAATTGTGGGGCAAAAAGGCAGAAATTCTCTATATGTTAGGGCAAAAAGACAGAAATTCTCTTTATTTTGTGGCAAAACTCAGAAATTCCTCTTATTTTGGGGCAAAATTCCAGAAATTTCCCTTATTTTGGGGCAAAATTGCAGAAATTTCACTTATTTTGGGGCAAAATTGCAGAAATTTTACTTATTTCAGTAAAAAAAGGCAGAAATTTTCCTTATTTAGGGGCAAAAAGCAGAAATTCCTAATATTTTGTGGCAAAAATGCAGAAATTCCCCTTATTTTGAGGTAAAAAGCCTGAAATTCCCGTTATTTGGGGGCAAAAAGGCAGAAATTTCCCATATTTTGGGGCAAAATTGCAGAAATTTCACTGACTTCAGGGTAATAAGTCAGATTTTTTTTCTTATTTTGGGGCAAAAAAGACAGAAATTTCCTTTGTTTTGGGGGAAAAAGACAGAAATTCCACTTATTTAGAGGCAAAAAAGCAGAAATTCCTCTTATTTTGGAGCAAAAATCAAGAAATTTCCATTTTTTATGGCAAAAAGGTATGCATTCTTCTTATTTTCGGGCAAAAAGGCAGAAATTACCCTTATTTTGTAGCAAAATTGCAGAAATTCCCCTAATTGTTGGGCAAAAAGGCAGAAATTGCCTATATGTTAGGGCAAAAAGACAGAAATTCCCCTTATTTTGGAGCAAATCTCAGAAATTCCACTTATTTTGGGGCAAAATTCCAGAAATTTCCTTTATTTTGGGGCAAAATTGGAGAAATTTCACTTATTTTGGGGCAAAATTGCAGAAATTTCACTTATTACAGGGAAAAAAAGCAGAAGCTTTCTTATTTTGAAGCAAAAAGTCAGAAATTCCTAATATATTGTGGCAAAAATGCAGAAATTCCCCTTATTTTGAGGTAAAAAGGCTGAAATTACCCTTATTTGGGGGAAAAAAGGCAGAAATTTCCCTTATTTTGTGGCAAAATTGCAGAAATTTCACTTACTTCAGGGTAAGAAGTCAGAATTTTTCCTTATTTTGGGGCAAAAAAGACAGGAATTCCCTTTGTTTTGGGGGAAAAGACAGAAATTCCACTTATTTAGAGGCAATAAAGCAGAAATTCCCTTTATTTTGGAGCAAAAATGAAGAAATTTCCCTATTTTATGGCAAAAAAATATGCATTCTTCTTATTTTCAGGCAAAAAGGCAGAAATTCCACGTATTTTGGAGCAAAATTGCAGCAATTTCCCTAATTGTTGGGCAAAAAGGCAGAAATTCCATATATGTTGGGGCAAAAAGACAGAAATTCTCCTTATTTTGGAGCAAAACTCTGAAATTCCACTTATTTTGGGGCAAAATTGCAGAAATTTCCCTTATTTTTGGGCATAATTGCAGAAATTTCCCTTATTTTGGGGCAAAATTGCAGAAATTTCACTTATTTTGTGGCAAAATTGCAGAAATTTCACTTATTTAGGGAAAAAAGGCAGAAATTTTCCATTTTTTATGGCAAAAAGGCAGAAATTTCTAATATTTTGTGGCAAAAAGGCAGAAATTCTCTATATGTTGGGTCAAAAATACAGAAATTCTCCTTATTTTGGGGCAAAACTCAGAAATTCCTCTTATTTTGGTGCAAAATTCCAGAAATTTTCTTTATTTTGGGGCGAAATTGCAGAAATTTCCCTTATTTTTGGGCAAAATTGGAGAAATTTCACATATTTTGGGGCAAAATTGCAGAAATTTTACTTATTTCAAGGAAAAAGGCAGAAATTTTCTTTATTTTGGGGCAAAAAAGAAAGGAATTCCTTTTGTTTTAGGGGAAAAAGACAGAAATTCCACTTATTTAGAGGCAAAAAAGCAGAAATTCCCCTTATTTTGAAGCAAAAATGAAGAAATTTCCCTTTTTTATGGTAAAAAAGTATGCATTCTTCTTATTTTCGGGCAAAAAGGCAGAAATTCCCCGTATTTTGTAGCAAAATTGCAGAAATTCCCGTTCTTGTGGGGCAAAAATGCAGAAATTGCCTATATGTTGGGGCAAAAAGACAGAAATTCTCCTTATTTTGGAGCAACACTCAGAAATTCTAATTATTTTGGGGCAAAATTGCAGAAATTTCCCTAATTGTGGGGCAAAAAGGCAGAAATTCCATATATGTTAAGGCAAAAAGACAGAAATTCTCCTTATTTTGGAGCAAAACTCTGAAATTCCACTTATTTTGGGGAAAAATTCCAGAAATTTCCCTTATTTTGGGGCAAAATTGCAGAAATTTCCCTTATTTTGGGGCAAAATTGCAGAAATTTCACATATTTTGTGGCAAAAATGCAGAAATTCCCATTATTTTGAGGTTAAAAGGCTGAAATTCCCCTTATTTGGGGGCAAAAAGGCAGAAATTTTTCATATTTTGGGGCAAAATTGCAGAAATTTCACTTACTTCAGGGTAATAAGTCAGAATTTTTCCTTAATTTGAGGCCAAAAATACAGAAATTCCCTTTGTTTTGGGAGAAAAAGACAGAAATTCCACATATTTAGAGGCAAAAAAGCAGAAATTCCCCCTATTTTGGAGCAAAAATGAAGAAATTTCCCTTTTTTATGGCAAAAAGATATTTATTCTTCTTATTTTCGGGCAAAAAGGCAGAAATTCCCCGTGTTTTGGAGCTAAATGGCAGAAATTCCCCTAATTGTGGGGCAAAAAGGCAGAAATTCCCTATATGTTGGGGCAAAAAGACAGAAATTCTCCTTATTTTGGGGCAAAACTCAGAAATTCCACTTATTTTGGGGCAAAATTCCAGAAATTTCCCTTCTTTTGGGGCCAAATTGCAGAAATTTCACTTATTTTGTGGCAAAATTGCAGAAATTTGATTTATTTCAGGGAAGAAAAGCAGAAATTTTCTTATTTTGTAGAAAAAAGGCAGTAATTCCTAATATTTTGTGGCAAAAATGCAGAAATTCCCCTTATTTTGAGGTAAAAAGGCTTAAATTCTTCGTATTTGGGGGCAAAAAGTCAGAAATTTCCCTTATTTTGGGGCAAAATTGCAGAAATTCCCCTAATTGTGGGGCAAAAAGGCAGAAATTCTCTATATGTTGGGTCAAAAATACAGAAATTCTCCTTATTTTGGGGCAAAACTCAGAAATTCCACTTATTTTGGTGCAAAATTCCATAAATTTCCTTTATTTTGGGGCAAAATTGCAGAAATTTCCCTTATTTTGGGGTAAAATTGGAGAAATTTCACATATTTTGGGGCAAAATTGCAGAAATTTTACTTATTTCAAGGAAAAAAGGCAGAAATTTTCTTTATTTTGGGGCAAAAAAGAAAGGAATTCCTTTTGTTTTGGGGTAAAAAGACAGAAATTCAACTTATTTAGAGGCAAAAAAGCAGAAATTCCCCTTATTTTGAAGCAAAAATGAAGAAATTTCCCTTTTTTATGGTAAAAAAGTATGCATTCTTCTTATTTTCGGGCAAAAAAGCAGAAATTCCCAGTATTTTGTAGCAAAATTGCAGAAATTCCCCTACTTGTGAGGCAAAAAGGCAGAAATTGCCTATATGTTGGGGCAAAAAGACAGAAATTCTCCTTATTTTGGGGCAAAACTCAGAAATTCCACTTATTTTGGGGCAAAATTGCAGAAATTTACCTAATTGTGGGGCAAAAAGGCAGAAATTCCATATATGTTAGGGGAAAAAGACAGAAATTCTCCTTATTTTGGAGCAAAACTCTGAAATTCCACTTATTTTGGGGCAAAATTGCAGAAATTTCACTTATTTTGTGGCAAAAGGCAGAAATTCTTATTATTTTGAGGTAAAAAGGCTGAAATTCCCCTTATTTGGGGGCAAAAATGCAGAAATTTTTCATATTTTGGGGCAAAATTCCAGAAATTTCACTTATTTCAGTGTAATAAGCAGAATTTTTCTTATTTTGAGGCAAAAAATACAGAAATTCTTTTTTTTTGGGAGAAAAAACAGAAATTCCACATATTTAGAGGCAAAAAAGCAGAAATTCCCCTTATTTTGGAGCAAAAATGAAGAAATTTTCCTTTTTTATGGCAAAAAGATATGCATTCTTCTTATTTTCAGGCAAAAAGGCATAAATTCTCCGTATTTTGGAGCTAAATTGCAGAAATTCCCCTAATTGTGGGGCAAAAAGGCAGAAATTCCCTATATGTTGGGGCAAAAAGACAGAAATTCTCCTTGTTTTAGGGCAAAACACAGAAATTCCACTTATTTTGGGGCAAAATTCCAGAAATTTCCCTTCTTTTGAGGCAAAATTGAAGAAATTTCACTTATTTTGGGGCAATATTGCAGAAATTTGACTTATTTCAGGGAAGAAAAGCAGAAATTTTCTTATTTTGTAAAAAAAAGGCAGCAATTCCTAATATTTTGTGGCAAAAATGCAGAAATTCCCCTTATTTTGTAGCAAAAATGAAGAAATTTCCCTATTTCATGGCAAAAAGGTATGCATTCTTCATATTTTCAAGGAAAAAAGGCAGAAATTCCCCATATTTTGGAGCAAAATTGCAGAAATTTCCCTAATTGTGGGGCAAAAAGGCAGAAATTCTCTATATGTTAGGGCAAAAATACAGAAATTCTCCTTATTTTGGGGCAAAACTCTGAAATTCCACTTAGTTTGGGGGAAAATTCTAGAAATTTCCCTTATTTTGGGGCAAAATTGCAGAAATTTCATTTTTTTGGGGCAAAATTTCAGAAATTTCACTTATTTTGTGGCAAAATTGCAGAAATTTCACTTATTTCAGGAAAAAAAGGCAGAAATTTTCCTTATTTTGGGGCAAAAATGCAGAAATTCCTAATATTTTGTGGCAAAAATGCAGAAATTCCCATTATTTTGAGATAAAAAGGCTGAAATTCCCCTTATTTGGGGGCAAAAAGGCAGAAATTTTTCATATTTTGGGGCAAAATTGCAGAAATTTCACTTACTTCAGGGTAATAAGTCAGAATTTTTCCTTATTTTGGTGCAAAAAATACAGAAATTCTCTTTGTTTTGGGGGAAAAAGACAGAAATTCCACTTATTTAGAGGCAAAAAAGAAGAAATTCCTTTTATTTGGAGCAAAAATGAAGAAATTTCCCTTTTTTATGGCAAAAAGATATGCATTCTTCCTATTTTGGGGCAAAAAGGCAGAAATTGCCCGTATTTTGGAGCTAAATTGCAGAAATTTTCCTAATTGTGCTGCAAAAAAGCAGAAATTCCCTATATGTTGGGGCAAAAAGACAGAAATTCTCCTTATTTTGGGGCAAAACTCAGAAATTCCACTTATTTTGGGGCAAAATTCCAGAAATTTCCCTTCTTTTGGGGCAAAATTGCAGAAATTTCACTTATTTTGGGGCAAAATTGCAGAAAATTCACTTATTTCAGGGAAAAAAGGCAGTTTTCTTATTTTGAAGCCAAAAGTCAGAAATTCCTAATATTTTGTGGCAAAAATGCAGAAATTCCCCTTATTTTGAGTTAAAAAGGCTGAAATTCCCCTTATTTGGGGGAAAAAGGCAGAAATTTCCCTTATTTTAGGGCAAAATTGCAGAAATTTCACTTATTTTGGGGCAAAATTGCAGAAATTTGACTTATTTCAGGGAAAAAAAGCAGAAATTTTTTTATTTTGTAGCAAAAAGGCAGTAATTCCTAATATTTTGTGGCAAAAATGCAGAAATTCCCCTTATTTTGAGGTAAAAAGGCTGAATTTTCCCTTATTTTGGAGAAAAAGGCAGAAATTTCCCTTATTTTGAGGCAAAATTGCAGAAATTTCACTTACTTCAGGGTAATAAGTCAGAATTTTTCCTTATTTTGGGGCAAAAAAAAGGAATTCCCTTTGTTTTTGAGGAAAAAGACAGAAATTCCACTTATTTAGAGGCAAAAAAGCAGAAATTCCCCTTATTTTGTAGCAAAAATGAAGAAATTTCCCTATTTCATGGCAAAAAGGTATGCATTTTTCATATTTTCAAGGAAAAAAGGCAGAAATTCCCCATATTTTGGAGCAAAATTGCAGAAATTTCCCTAATTGTGGGGCAAAAAGGCAGAAATTCTCTATATGTTAGGGCAAAAATACAGAAATTCTCCTTATTTTGGGGCAAAACTCTGAAATTCCACTTAGTTTGGGGCAAAATTCCAGAAATTTCCCTTATTTTGGGACAAAATTGCAGAAATTTCATTTTTTGGGGGGCAAAATTGCAGAAATTTCACTTATTTTGTGGCAAAATTACAGAAATTTCACTTATTTAAGGAAAAAAAGGCAGAAATTTTCCTTATTTTGGGCAAAAATGCAAAAATTCCTAATATTTTGTGGCAAAAATGCAGAAATTCCCATTATTTTGAGATAAAAAGGCTGAAATTCCCCTTATTTGGGAGCAAAAAGGCAGAAATTTTTCATATTTTGGGGCAAAATTGCAGAAATTTCACTTACTTCAGGGTAATAAGTCAGAATTTTTCATTATTTTGGTGCAAAAAATACAGAAATTCCCTTTGTTTTGGGGGAAAAAGACAGAAATTCCACTTATTTAGAGGCAAAAAAGAAGAAATTCCTTTTATTTGGAGCAAAAATGAAGAAATTTCCCTTTTTTATGGCAAAAAGATATGCATTCTTCCTATTTTCGGGCAAAAAGAAAGAAATTCCCCGTATTTTGGAGCTAAATTGCAGAAATTCCCCTAATTGTGCTGCAAAAAAGCAGAAATTCCCTATATGTTGGGGCAAAAAGACAGAAATTCTCCTTATTTTGGGGCAAAACTCAGAAATTCCACTTATTTTGGGGCAAAATTGCAGAAATTTGACTTATTTCAGGGAAAAAAAAGAAGAAATTTTCTTATTTTGTAGCAAAAAGGCAGTAATTCCTAATATTTTGTGGCAAAAATGCAGAAATTCCTCTTATTTTGAGGTAAAAAATCTGAATTTCCCCTTATTTGGAAGAAAAAGGCAGAAATTTCCCTTAATCTGAGGCAAAATTGCAGAAATTTCACTTACTTCAGGGTAATAAGTCAGAATTTTTCCTTATTTTGGGGCAAAAAAAAGGAATTCCCTTTGTTTTTGAGGAAAAAGACAGAAATTCCACTTATTTAGAGGCAAAAAAGCAGAAATTCCCCTTATTTTGTAGCAAAAAATGAAGAAATTTCCCTATTTTATGTCAAAAAGGTATGCATTCTTCATATTTTCAAGGAAAAAAGGCAGAAATTCCCCGTATTTTGGAGCAAAATTGCAGAAATTTCCCTAATTGTGGGGCAAAATGGCAGAAATTCCCTATATGTTAGGGCAAAAATACAGAAATTCTCCTTATTTTGGGGCAAAACTCTGAAATTCCACTTAGTTTGGGGCAAAATTCCAGAAATTTCCCTTATTTTGGGGCAAAATTGCAGAAATTTCACTTATTTTGGGGTAAAATTGCAGAAATTTCACTTATTTTGTGGCAAAATTGCAGAAATTTCACTTATTTCAGGGAAAAAAGGCAAAAATTTTCCTTATTTTGGGGCAAAAATGCAGAAATTCCTAATATTTTGTGGCAAAAATCAGAAATTCTCATTATTTTGAGATAAAAAGGCTGAAATTCCCCTTATTTGGGGGCAAAATGGAAGAAATTTTTCATATTTTGGGGCAAAATTGCAGAAATTTCACTTACTTCAGGGTAATAAGTCAGAATTTTTCCTTATTTTGGTGCAAAAAATACAGAAATTCCCTTTGTTTTTGGGGAAAAGACAGAAATTCCACTTATTTAGAGGCAAAAAAGCAGAAATTCCTTTTATTTGGAGCAAAAATGAAGAAATTTCCCTTTTTTATGGCAAAAAGATATGCATTCTTCCTATTTTCGGGCAAAAAGGCAGAAATTGCCCGTATTTTGGAGCTAAATTGCAGAAATTCCCCTAATTGTGGGGCAAAAAGGAAGACATTCCCTATATGTTGGGGCAAAAAGACAGAAATTCTCCTTATTTTGGGGCAAAACTCAGAAATTGCACTTAATTTGGGGCAAAATTCCAGAAATTTCCCTTCTTTTGGGGCAAAATTGCAGAAATTTCACTTATTTTGGGGCAAAATTGCAGAAATTTGACTTATTTCAGGGAAAAAAAGCAGAAATTTTTTTATTTTGTAGCAAAAAGGCAGTAATTCTTAATATTTTGTGGCAAAAATGCAGAAATTCCCCTTATTTTGAGGTAAAAAGGCTGAAATTCTTCTTATTTGCGGGCAAAAAGGCAGAAATTTCCCTTATTTTGGGGCAAAATTGCAGAAATTCCCCTAATTGTGGGGCAAAAAGGCAGAAATTCTCTATATGTTGGGGCAAAAATACAGAAATTCTCCTTATTTTGGGGCAAAACTCAGAAATTCCACTTATTTTGGGGCAAAAGTCTAGAAATTTCCTTTATTTTGGGGAAAAATTGCAGAAATTTCCTATATATTGGGGCAAAATTGGAGAAATTTCACTTATTTTGGGGCAAAATTGCAGAAATTTTACTTATTTCAGGGAAAAAAGGCAGAAATTTTCCTAATTTTGTGGCAAAAAGGCAGAAATTCCTAATATTTTGTGGCAAAAATGCAGAAATTCCCCTTATTTTGAGGTAAAAAGGCTGAAATTCCCCTTATTTGGGGGCAAAAAGGCAAAAATTTCCCTTATTTTGAGGCAAAATTGCAGAAATTTCACTTATTTCAGAATAATAAGTCAGAAGTTTTCCTTATTTTGGGGCAAAAAAGACAGGAATTCCCTTTGTTTTGGGGTAAAAAACAGAAATTCCACATATTTAGAGGCAAAAAAGCAGAAATTCCCCTTATTTTGGAGCAAAAATTAAGAAATTTCACTTTTTTATGCCAAAAAGGTATGCATTCTTCTTTTTTTCCGGCATAAAGGCTGAAATTCCCTGTTTTTTGGAGCATAATTGCAGAAATTCCCCTAATTGTGGGGCAAAAAGGCAGAAATTCTCTATATGTTAGGGCAAAAAGACAGAAATTCTCTTTATTTTGTGGCAAAACTCAGAAATTCCACTTATTTTGGGGCAAAATTCCAGAAATTTCCCTTATTTTGGGGCAAAATTGCAGAAATTTCACTTATTTTGGGGCAAAATTGCAGAAATTTTACTTATTTCAGTAAAAAAAGGCAGAAATTTTCCTTATTTTGGGGCAAAAAGCAGAAATTCCTAATATTTTGTGGCAAAAATGCAGAAATTCCCCTTATTTTGAGGTAAAAAGCCTGAAATTCCCGTTATTTGGGGGCAAAAAGGCAGAAATTTCCCATATTTTGGGGCAAAATTGCAGAAATTTCACTTACTTCAGGGTAATAAGTCAGATTTTTTTTCTTATTTTGGGGCAAAAAAGACAGAAATTCCCTTTGTTTTGGGGGAAAAAGACAGAAATTCCACTTATTTAGAGGCAAAAAAGCAGAAATTCCTCTTATTTTGGAGCAAAAATCAAGAAATTTCCATTTTTTATGGCAAAAAGGTATGCATTCTTCTTATTTTCGGGCAAAAAGGCAGAAATTACCCTTATTTTGTAGCAAAATTGCAGAAATTCCCCTAATTGTTGGGCAAAAAGGCAGAAATTGCCTATATGTTAGGGCAAAAAGACAGAAATTCCCCTTATTTTGGAGCAAATCTCAGAAATTCCACTTATTTGGGGGCAAAATTCCAGAAATTTCCTTTATTTTGGGGCAAAATTGGAGAAATTTCACTTATTTTGGGGCAAAATTGCAGAAATTTCACTTATTACAGGGAAAAAAAGCAGAAGCTTTCTTATTTTGAAGCAAAAAGTCAGAAATTCCTAATATATTGTGGCAAAAATGCAGAAATTCCCCTTATTTTGAGGTAAAAAGGCTGAAATTACCCTTATTTGGGGGAAAAAAGGCCGAAATTTCCCTTATTTTGGGGCAAAATTGCAGAAATTTCACTTACTTCAGGGTAAGAAGTCAGAATTTTTCCTTATTTTGGGGCAAAAAAGACAGGAATTCCCTTTGTTTTGGGGGAAAAGACAGAAATTTCACTTATTTAGAGGCAATAAAGCAGAAATTCCCTTTATTTTGGAGCAAAAATGAAGAAATTTCCCAATTTTATGGCAAAAAAATATGCATTCTTCTTATTTTCAGGCAAAAAGGCAGAAATTCCAGGTATTTTGGAGCAAAATTGCAGCAATTTCCCTAATTGTTGGGCAAAAAGGCAGAAATTCCATATATGTTAGGGCAAAAAAACAGAAATTCTCCTTATTTTGGAGCAAAACTCTGAAATTCCACTTATTTTGGGGCAAAATTCCAGAAATTTCCCTTATTTTTGGGCATAATTGCAGAAATTTCCCTTATTTTGGGGCAAAATTGCAGAAATTTCACTTATTTTGTGGCAAAATTGCAGAAATTTCACTTATTTAGGGAAAAAAGGCAGAAATTTTCCATTTTTTATGGCAAAAAGGCAGAAATTTCTAATATTTTGTGGCAAAAAGGCAGAAATTCTCTATATGTTGGGTCAAAAATACAGAAATTCTCCTTATTTTGGGGCAAAACTCAGAAATTCCACTTATTTTGGTGCAAAATTCCAGAAATTTTCTTTATTTTGGGGCGAAATTGCAGAAATTTCCCTTATTTTTGGGCAAAATTGGAGAAATTTCACATATTTTGGGGCAAAATTGCAGAAATTTTACTTATTTCAAGGAAAAAAGGCAGAAATTTTCTTTATTTTGGGGCAAAAAAGAAAGGAATTCCTTTTGTTTTAGGGGAAAAAGACAGAAATTCCACTTATTTAGAGGCAAAAAAGCAGAAATTCCCCTTATTTTGAAGCAAAAATGAAGAAATTTCCCTTTTTTATGGTAAAAAAGTATGCATTCTTCTTATTTTCGGGCAAAAAGGCAGAAATTCCCCGTATTTTGTAGCAAAATTGCAGAAATTCCCGTTCTTGTGGGGCAAAAATGCAGAAATTGCCTATATGTTGGGGCAAAAAAACAGAAATTCTCCTTATTTTGGAGCAACACTCAGAAATTCCAATTATTTTGGGGCAAAATTGCAGAAATTTCCCTAATTGTGGGGCAAAAAGGCAGAAATTCCATATATGTTAAGGCAAAAAGACAGAAATTCTCCTTATTTTGGAGCAAAACTCTGAAATTCCACTTATTTTGGGGAAAAATTCCAGAAATTTCCCTTATTTTGGGGCAAAATTGCAGAAATTTCCCTTATTTTGGGGCAAAATTGCAGAAATTTCACATATTTTGTGGCAAAAATGCAGAAATTCCCATTATTTTGAGGTTAAAAGGCTGAAATTCCCCTTATTTGGGGGCAAAAAGGCAGAAATTTTTCATATTTTGGGGCAAAATTGCAGAAATTTCACTTACTTCAGGGTAATAAGTCAGAATTTTTCCTTATTTTGAGGCAAAAAATACAGAAATTCCCTTTGTTTTGGGAGAAAAAGACAGAAATTCCACATATTTAGAGGCAAAAAAGCAGAAATTCCCCCTATTTTGGAGCAAAAATGAAGAAATTTCCCTTTTTTATGGCAAAAAGATATTTATTCTTCTTATTTTCGGGCAAAAAGGCAGAAATTCCCCATGTTTTGGAGCTAAATTGCAGAAATTCCCCTAATTGTGGGGCAAAAAGGCAGAAATTCCCTATATGTTGGGGCAAAAAGACAGAAATTCTCCTTATTTTGGGGCAAAACTCAGAAATTCCACTTATTTTGGGGCAAAATTCCAGAAATTTCCCTTCTTTTGGGGCCAAATTGCAGAAATTTCACTTATTTTGTGGCAAAATTGCAGAAATTTGACTTATTTCAGGGAAGAAAAGCAGAAATTTTCTTATTTTGTAGAAAAAAGGCAGTAATTCCTAATATTTTGTGGCAAAAATGCAGAAATTCCCCTTATTTTGAGGTAAAAAGGCTTAAATTCTTCGTATTTGGGGGCAAAAAGTCAGAAATTTCCCTTATTTTGGAGCAAAATTGCAGAAATTCCCCTAATTGTGGGGCAAAAAGGCAGAAATTCTCTATATGTTGGGTCAAAAATACAGAAATTCTCCTTATTTTGGGGCAAAATTCAGAAATTCCACTTATTTTGGTGCAAAAATCCATAAATTTCCTTTATTTTGGGGCAAAATTGCAGAAATTTCCCTTATTTTGGGGCAAAATTGGAGAAATTTCACATATTTTGGGGCAAAATTGCAGAAATTTTACTTATTTCAAGGAAAAAAGGCAGAAATTTTCTTTATTTTGGGGCAAAAAATAAAGGAATTCCTTTTGTTTTGGGGTAAAAAGACAGAAATTCAACTTATTTAGAGGCAAAAAAGCAGAAATTCCCCTTATTTTGAAGCAAAAATGAAGAAATTTCCCTTTTTTATGGTAAAAAAGTATGCATTCTTCTTATTTTCGGGCAAAAAAGCAGAAATTCCCAGTATTTTGTAGCAAAATTGCAGAAATTCCCCTACTTGTGAGGCAAAAAGGCAGAAATTGCCTATATGTTGGGGCAAAAAGACAGAAATTCTCCTTATTTTGGGGCAAAACTCAGAAATTCCACTTATTTTGGGGCAAAATTGCAGAAATTTACCTAATTGTGGGGCAAAAAGGCAGAAATTCCATATATGTTAGGGGAAAAAGACAGAAATTCTCCTTATTTTGGAGCAAAACTCTGAAATTCCACTTATTTTGGGGCAAAATTGCAGAAATTTCACTTATTTTGTGGCAAAAGGCAGAAATTCCCATTATTTTGAGGTAAAAAGGCTGAAATTCCCCTTATTTGGGGGCAAAAATGCAGAAATTTTTCATATTTTGGGGCAAAATTCCAGAAATTTCACTTACTTCAGGGTAATAAGTCAGAATTTTTCTTATTTTGAGGCAAAAAATACAGAAATTCTTTTTTTTTGGGAGAAAAAACAGAAATTCCACATATTTAGAGGCAAAAAAGCAGAAATTCCCCTTATTTTGGAGCAAAAATGAAGAAATTTTACTTTTTTATGGCAAAAAGATATGCATTCTTCTTATTTTCAGGCAAAAAGGCAGAAATTCCCCGTATTTTGGAGCTAAATTGCAGAAATTCCCCTAATTGTGGGGCAAAAAGGCAGAAATTCCCTATATGTTGGGGCAAAAAGACAGAAATTCTCCTTGTTTTAGGGCAAAACTCAGAAATTCCACTTATTTTGGGGCAAAATTCCAGAAATTTCCCTTCTTTTGAGGCAAAATTGAAGAAATTTCACTTATTTTGGGGCAATATTGCAGAAATTTGACTTATTTCAGGGAAGAAAAGCAGAAATTTTCTTATTTTGTTAAAAAAAGGCAGCAATTCCTAATATTTTGTGGCAAAAATGCAGAAATTCCCCTTATTTTGAGGTAAAAAGGCTTAAATTCTTCTTATTTGGGGGCAAAAATCAGAAATTTCCCTTA